>NC_068343.1:31487569-31787569 GCF_014633365.1 Diospyros lotus | reverse complement strand
GACACATAAGCCAATGCCATAACCACAACATGTAATGATACATTACATAAAACGACATTTCAATACACACGTAAATAAACATTTTGGATGAACCATCCACATGAAATCAACCATTCACATGCCAAAATTATTACATGAAACAAAATCAAGTATAGGGTCGAACCACCTGTAATAAACCAAGTTTTAGATATAACACTCACCTTAAACATACTCAGAATACCTTGATTCTCATATCCAACCTCAGTTTTCGTGCCAAGCCTCAATTAATCGTACTATTACTCAATGATATCAACATCCATTTTCCCATAATTTTCTCATAATTTTCTCCTTATTTTCTTCCTATTTTCCCTCAATAATTCCAAAACAAATACCTCCTCGAGGTTTTTCTTCAATTTTTCTCCACCATAATTTATAAAATATTTTTCTAAAAATATTAAAAAAAAATTACAAAAAATACATTCACGCGCCTTCATGCGCCACCTAGTTGCCTTGTGCGTAATGACCCACGCATGCTCTATAAACACCGATCATCTTCTCAGGCGAGCCCTTTGCCACCGGTGATCAGAATTTTTCCATGATTACACCACATCTCAAGCATTAATGGCTTTAGCTAGCCTCTAGAGGTTCGATATGGCCTAAAGATCAGTCGAGATTGTCTTTCTATTTTTTCGATGACTCTCAGCCATGCCTCGCCGTACACTATCCAATCACAACCATTTCTTGTCCCATACTCACCCCCATTCGATTCACCATGCCCTAGAGCCCACTCTTAACCCTAAAATGACCCTCTCGACGATGACAGGAGGCTGGCCGGTGGTGACAGTGGTGGCCGGCGATGGCCATGGCTAGTCTTTTGAGAAATTTCACTTTAACCCCCTATTATTTTCCAAATTTTATTTTGGCCCCCCTGAGCTTTCTAACTATTCCATTAAGACCCAAAAATTCTAAGCCCTTCATTTCACCCCCGAAGATTAAAAAAAAATCATCTTTTTGACCTCTATTGGGCAAGATTAAGAAATTATACTTAGGCCCAAATATAAGTAAAATCGCATTTTGATCGTAAATCCTTTTGTTTCTTCTCAAAACCACTTAAGGGTTGTTCCTTATTCTAAATACCAACCTACTTAGGGTTCCGTTAACTTCCCAAAAGTCCTTTACCATCATTCAATTTCTCAGTCTTAATTATAGTTGTACCAAAAACTGTCTCTGATCTAATTTCCTTCTATGTCATAAATCTTGTCTCGAGATGCTTGTCGACCACATAACCTTTTCCTTAGATATCTAAGCTCTAAGGTACTCCCTACAGTTGATTCATCAATTTATTTTACTATCAAGCTAATTTTTTGGTATTTCGAATTCATTTAAAATACGTGGCAACCTCATGAAAACATGGGCTATTACAAATTCAAAAATGATGTTCCTGAATGGTTATCTTGAGAAAGATATATTCATGGAATAGTCGTATGGTTTTGAGTCTTCCAATGCCAATCAGGTGTGCAAGCTTAAGAGATCGATCTACTGTCTTAAGCAAGCCTTAAGATCTTGAAACTTTTGTTTTGATAATGAGATCAAAGAGTTTGGTTTCATTAGAAATTCAGATGAACCTTGTATATATAAGAAAGTCAATGGGAGCATGTGAGCCTTCTTGATCTTGTATATGGATAACATCCTCTTAATGGGGAATGGCATTGGCATGTTGATGTCAATAGAATTATGGTTTTCCAATAAATTCTCCATGAAGGATCTAGGAGATGTAACCTATATCTTAGGAATCCGTGTCTATAGAGATAAAACGAGGAGATTAATAGGTCTCTCCCAAGTTTGTACATAGAAAAGATGCTATAAAGGTTTAGCATA
This sequence comes from Diospyros lotus, assembly GCF_014633365.1. Taxonomy (NCBI): domain Eukaryota; kingdom Viridiplantae; phylum Streptophyta; class Magnoliopsida; order Ericales; family Ebenaceae; genus Diospyros; species Diospyros lotus. Next base: position 31,785,712 of record NC_068343.1, on the reverse strand, counting down.
GAGAATTCCAAGAAGGGTTTCATACCTTTCAAGCATGGAATTCATTTCTCTAAGGGGATGTCTCCCAAGACACTAGAAGAGAGAGAAAGCATGGAAAAAATTCCCTATACCTTAGCTGTTGGGACTCTGATGTATGCTATGAGTGTCACTAGTAGATATCAGTCCAATTCAGCTTTGGAACATTGTACAAAAGTAAAGTGTATCCTTAAGTACTTGAGAAGGACTAAGAATTTGTTATTGGTGTATGGAAAGGGTGATATCTGCATTAACGGGTTCACTGATTCAGATTCTCAATCTAATATGGATGATAGAAAGTCTACATCCGGGTTTGTATTTGTCTGTAATAGAGGGGTAGTTAGCTGGAGGAGTTCCAAGAAAGAAATAATTACGGACTCTACTATAGAAATCGAATATGTTGCGGCATGAAATGTTACAAAAAAAGCTAGTTGGATGAGGAATTTCATTGCTGAAATTGAAGTGGTCTTGTCTATTGAGTTTCTAATATCCCTATATTATGACAACAATGGAGGCATTGCACAGGCAAGGGAGCTCAAGCCTCACCAGAAGTCTAAACACATCAAGCGACGCTTCCATTGATCTAATAGATCATAGCATGTGGAGACATGCAACTACAGAAGATCGCGTCATTAGATAATATCACGGACCCACTGACCAAAGCACTACCACAGGGTCATCTTGATTGCCATCTTGATAGATCATAGCACGTGGAGACATGCAACTATAGAAGATTGCGTGATTAGATAATGTCGTGAACTCACTAACTAAAGCATTACCACAGGGTCATCTTGGTCTCCATCTTGAGAAGATGGGTATTAGATACCAGGCGACGATGCAATAAGGACCTATACCTTTAAATCAACATTAGTGTAAGTGAAAGATTGTTAGTATTAGTGTCCTAATGCTAGATTTAGATGACATCCAAGAATTGTAATAATGAGACTAATGATGTAATTCTTACAAATATAATAAAATATATTTTTCATATTTTAAGATCATATCTTCATTCATAGCTTTTCAATCATAATATATGAATGAATCCCTAGATTTTCTATTAGAAGTTTTATTCTTAAGTGTTAAGAATATCCTAAGGTTAATTCCCAGTCTTTAGACTTCTCAGAAGGGGATTATTACTAGTTGAGTGCAGATTGACACGTGGGATACTACCTTTCATTAGTATGAGATGTTAATGATAAAGGATGTTGAGTCATATGCCATAATCCATGAGATGAATATAGTATACATGTGGATAGGTGTTAGTGGAACATTTATCAAATGTGACGCACGTGATAGATCACATGGTTGAAAGGATCTATGATCTATCATAGGTATCGATTGTGTTACTGGTCCTTAGACTGGAGGCAACACAGTTATCTTGTATGTTGTTGCCAGGGATTAGAGGCAGGTGATTTCTAATAGGATCTGTCAACCTCCGACACAAGGTGAACATCTTATACAATCAGTTGTGGTTTTGATTGAAGAAATCCTTGGCTAGGGTACACTAGATTGGAAAGTATTCTAATATCGAAAAGAGTTCCAATGTGTCATCTCAATCTCACAACACTGATTTTAACATAGCTATTGAGTTAGTGAGTTTGATCAGTTCATGACTCTCACTTGATTGGGATGTTAGTCGATAGAGGGATTATAATACACTGGAATCGAAAGTCTAAATAGGTTATACTCTGAAGTAAGACTTAATTACTAGCAAGATCGCCCTAATGTAATGCTAGTTGTCACTCAAGGTCTTTCGGGGTACATCGGGAAGATAGAGAGATCCTTATTATAGATTAAAATGTTTGGTTGGCATTAAAGTAGTTGACGTATCTTGATTGCTACTTATTAGTGAACCTAGAAGGTCACACGCATATCCAAGTGTGGTGGCTGACTAAGCAATTAAAGATGAAATCTTCATTAAGAGTTAATGATGCCATCATTAAAAGTTAACGGATTGGGTTTAATGATCAAATTACTTTGGAGCAATTGTCAAGAGTCAACAGGCATGTCGTTAAGTGTTAACCCTTGGAGACTATTGACTAATCGAGATGGTGAAAGAGTCTTTAAGTGTTAATGGCGGGCCTAGATGTAATTTATATAAACTTGGTCAAATAGGATGAAAAATGGTCAATAACCCTTGGAGACTATTGACTAATCGAGCCAAATGGTCAAGAGTTCCTTTGGAACGGTCGACTGTTTCTATTGTAAAGGGTCATGAATTGCTCAATTGATTTGTCATATCTACAATAGTTTTGGGGCATGTGGCACAGGAGGATGAGAGGGGCAACAATGTGCGTCCTTTTTATCTCCCCTTGGTCCCGTCTTTCTCACCTAATTGATTTTGTCTGATTGGGTGCGATTTGGGCATCTAGGGTTTTTGTGTTCCATCTATAAGCCTAAAGAGAAGAAGAATGAGAGAGCTTCGGCCTTACAATTTGTTACAACATTTTCTCTTACCTTTGCTCATTTTCTTCCTTTCTGTCTAAAGCCCTTGCCCCTTCTCCATTGCTCTCTTGCATTTGCTCTATTGGTTACTCCATTGCTGGAGTAGCAATACTCTTTCAATAGTGAGACTATTGAGTTTTTAGAGACCAACCATTTGAACCCAAATTTCCAGTCTAATCTCTTTCACCCTCTCTGGCTAGCACATAGAGCGAGTTAAGGGATTCACCATCTTACTAGAACATGGACTGACTAAGCCTCTCATGCTTTTGGGGGTTAGTTTGGTCTAATTGAATTTCTGTTCAAGAGGAGATTGGAGGCGGAACGGTTGCTGCCTAGGAGGTTATCAAACTTTACATAGGCCTATAAACCATCTATGAGGTGTATCTTTGAATCCCCTATGGAATGGTTTGTATTAGTATTGCATATGGTTATTGGAAATGAGTCTTGCAAGGTGATTTTAATGTTTGTTTTCGCTGCCTTATTTGTGTTTTCAAACATTATTTTTAAAAAATCGATTAAACCCTTGCATTAATACATCAATAGTTAGCATTCCCCTTTAAAAGAGAAACTTCCCTAACTACATTAGAAGCTTAAAGGTTAAGCATCAGGAAGGTTAAGGTATTTCTTCTTTTTTATGTGTTATCGAGACTAGTCTTAAGATTGGTCAATACCTTGCTTCTTAGATTGTTGATTCTAGTGTTACATCGCATATTTGTTTGTCTGCGCAGGATCTCAATCGAAGTAGGATGATTAGGAAGTGTGAGGTGGTCCTAAAAGTTGGGAATGGGGTAACTGTTGTTACATTAGCTATAGGCAGTACTTCTGTACATTTACCTTCTGGAAATGTGTTTGTTTTGTATGATTGTTTACATATACCTAATGCTATAAGGAAAGTTTTGTCAATTCCTAAGCTTGTATAACAAAATTATGATTTTTTTTTTTTTTGGCCAACAATTGTTTTTACATATATTATGGTAATGTGTGTATGGGCAAAGTTGTAATGGTAAATGGCCTATATTTTCTAGAAACACATGAATGTGAACATAGTTAGCAAATAGTTGCTAATATTAGTACCACATTAAAACAAAAACGTTGTTAGGATAATCACATTAATCCTATGCAATTGTGGCACCTTAGGCTAGGTCATATAAGCGAGAATCAACTTACAAAGGTAGCTCATCAAGGGTTTATTTCCAATTTAGGTTATGAACTCGGGCTAACTTGTGAGTCATGTATTCTTGGGAAAATGACCAAGTCTCCTTTTGTTGGACATGAGGAAAGGATTACTAAATTGTTATGGTTGCTACATTTAGATGTGTGTGGGCCCCTAAATGTTATGGCTCAGGGTGGTTTTGTCTACTTTGAGACCTTTACTGATGATTTATCACGGTATGGTTATCTGTACTTAATGAAGTACAAGTCTAAAGTCTTTGAAAAGTTCAAAGAGTTCAAGGTAGAAGTAGAAAACCAAACATGAAAGAGTATTAAGATTCTTCGATTAGATTGAGGAGGTAAATACTTGAGTACTAAATTTTTTGATTATCTTAAAGTGTGTGGTGTTGTTTCACAATTGACACCTCCATATACACCACCGTTGAATGGTGTAGCTGAACGTAGGAATTCGACTTTATTAGATATGGTTCATTCAATGATTAGCTACACAGATTAGCCTATCTCATTGTGGGGTTATGCCATTTCCATGCTATTTATTTATTAAATCAAGTACCAACTAAGTTCATTTCAACCACACCATATAAGATATGGGTTGGGAAAACACCAAGTTTTAAGCATGATAGGATTTGGGGTTGTTTGGTTTATGTTAAGAGGTTGAAAAGAAAGAAGTTGGAACCTAGATTTGAGAAAGGTCATTTTGTGTGATATCCTAATGATGTGCCTAAAATGAAATGGCAAGTGAACCAGTCGATCAAGTAATGAAGTGAATGAGTAAAGTATCGTTCCCATGGGGACTGTCGAAACAAGTACTGAAATGAAATAATCCTATTCTTTATCTAGAAAAATCGAATTAGAGATAATATCAACTAACTACAAAATAAAGTAAAAAGAATACGACGTATTGAAAATAGAAAAATAAAGAGCAATCGGACAGGTTAACACAGAGAGGTAAGATAGCTAAGGAATTCGATTCACCTACGAGAATGTTGTAATCCTTACCAAATAAGTTAATTAGATGGATTTTACTTACATGTGACGGCGAAATTTCATAACTTATTTATTATCCTTTGGTCTAGGTATAACAAAACTATCGCTAATCACTAATTCTACACTTGGTCCATGTAAAATCAATTAATTAACGATGCATTAAGTTTGGTGAAATTCACTAACTCAAATTACTAATTCAAGCAAATTCAAGTTACCGCAAAGATGAATATTCATACTTGGTCCGTTCCAATATCCAATCTAAGTTATGTGATATGCAAAGCTTAACATAGAATTACTTAGTTTGTATCATCTATGTTCATAAAATCATTTAACAGGTGAACAAGTGATCAGGCTGTCAAAACAATAATAGCCATATCACATAATCACATAAAAATAAACATAAATCAAATTAACAAACAATAGTATCAATCACAACATTATCTCGTGGCAATCTTGTTACCTTAGCTAACAATAAATTTAGCCAACCATAATAACAGAAATCATCATAATTAAAATCCAAGAATTAATTTAAGAACAAAAGAATTAAAGAAATTAATTCAGAATTAAAATCTCCAATCTTTTCACTATTTAATTCATCGCGGCTTCCTAGTGTGCGCTACTCTCCAATTCCTCTGTCCGCTGCTGCTCCATCATTGCGCCGCAAGCTTTGTTATTTCCTTCAAATCTTCCCAGTTGTGCGCCTCCAATTCCTTCTTACGCAGCCGCAACTCCAACTCTCTGTGTGCCGCTGCCCAACTCCTCTCTTTCACATATCAATTTATTATATATGTATATATCTCAAGTTCTACGCACAAGCCAGAGCCCTAATCTATCTCTTTCAATTTATATTATTATAATATTATACTTTAAGATGCACTCACTTACTCCACATTCATGGTACTTTATATAATATATATATATATAAATAGTATAATATATAATATATCATATATATAAATAATATAATATATAATAAAAAATATAATATTTAATAAACTCTTAATTATATTAACTTTAATTATATTATAATACTAATTATTTATAATATTTATTTTTTATTTATATTATAATATTAATTTATAGTAATAATATTAAAATTAACTTTATAATAATCTTTTAATTTTTATTTATTTATTTATTTTTATTTTTTAACCCAAACACCAAGTAGTATTCTTGAAAAATAACAAAAAATACTAAAAATTAAATATATACAAAGAAACTCAAAATACTAGACAATTTTAGATCAAATACATATAAAATACTAGAAATACTATTCAATTATGACCAATAAGTGTGTGAATAAATTCCCACATCACCTAACAATAGTTTAGGGTATTATGTCTATTTTTCGGTAGACCCAAGAGTTGTGGTCGCTAGACATGTTATCTTTTTGGAAGAACCGTTCATCCAAGAGGGTGGTATGGGAAATAAGATAGATTTAGCAAAATAGAGGTATTCTGTTCCACAAACACCTTAGTAGATTATTGAGTAGGGTGAACCAAGTCAGGTTAATGATCCATAGGTTTATTGTAGGTCAAGTAGAGTATCCCATCCTCTAAATTGATGGTATGGTTTATCAATGGGGGAGATGCAAGAATTGTTCTTGTATGGGTATAGTGACAAATTAATTGATCCTACCACCTATGAGGAGGCGATATGTGATATTGATTCCTCGAAGTGGCAAATAGCTATGGAATCGAAAAAAGTCTATGTACTCTAACCAGGTCTAGGTTTTGGTAGATGCACATGAGGGAATAGTTCCTATTGGGTGTAAATGGATCTTCAAGTGAAAGATCGGAGCTGATGGACAAGTTCCCACTTATAAAGCTCAGTTAGTAGCTAAATGATACTGTCAGCATCAAGTCAGCATCAAGGAATTGACTATGATGAGACCTTTTCGCTAGTCGCGATGCTTAAATCCATCAAAATGATGCTAACTATTGTCACATACTATGACTATGACATTTGGCAGATGGACGTCAAGACGACATTTCTCAATGGTTTTCTTGAGGAAGAAATCTACATGGAATAGCCATGTGATTTTGAGTCTTCCAATCCTTATTAGGTATGTTTTCTTAAAAGATCAATTTATGGTTTGAAGCAAGCTTCAAGGAGCTGGAACATCCGTTTTAACTATGAGATCAAAGAGTTTGGTTACATGAGAAATCCAAATGAACCATGTGTATATAAGAGGGCTAGTGGGAGCAATGTTGTGTTCCTAATCTTATATGTGGATGATATTCTTATCATGGGTCACAGTGTTGACATGTGTTTTCTACCAAAGCCTGGTTGTCTAAAGTGTTCTCCATGAAGGATTTAGGAGATGTTACCTATATATTTGGGATTAAACTATATAGAGATAGAGTCAAGAAATTGAAAGGTCTCTCATTGAGCTTGTACATAGAGAAAATGTTAAAAAGGTTTAGCATGTTGAATTCTAAGAAATGATAGTTACCTTCGGGATTGAAATTCATCTCTTTAAAGGTATGTCTCCAAACATTCCTAAAGAGAGAGATCGTATGAGTAAGGTACCTTATGCTTTGGCAGTTAACAACCTTATGCATACAATGATATGTACAAGACTTAATATTGCGTACGCTATTAACATTGTTAACAGATATTAGTTTGATCTCAGGGAAAGTCATTGGATTGCAGTGAAGCATATCCTAAAGTACTTGTGATGAATTAAGGATATGCTCCTTGTTTATGGAGATGGAGTAACGCCCCACTCCTACTCACAGGTGTCACTCATGAAAAATCAACCGAATTACTCACATGCCTAGTCATTTGTGAAGGGCGGACTATGTTTCAACATGAAATGCCCTAAGTGGGAACTAGACTTCATTATTCCCTTCCCTCAACCCCAGAATCGACTAGCAAATTAGGCTTTACGAATTCTACATTCTTCGAATTAATTCCCACATGACTCTAAGCCTGTTGCCTGTGCGTGTGTAATACTCGGTATTATGTGGTATTGAAAAATAAATAAATTTGGATTATTTGTCAGGCCTCGGGTGGTCCGGAAAGCCCAAGGGTCAATCCCGATAAATTAATAAATGAAATTTGCCGAATTGGTGGCTGGGAGTGCCTCGGGACTTGGACGTCGAGGGAAGAGGGCATGAGGCTGGTGAGCATCTCAATGTAAGGTTTATGGCGCTAGAAGCAGTCCGAACGGAAATAATTTTCAGAATAAATTCTGTATAAGCCCGAGTGAGTGTCAGTCCCGAATGGTTGCAAGGGACCTCCGAGAAGTTGAAGGGACCCTAGGGGTGGTCCGATTTTGCGAGTGAGGCAGCCCTGAGGTGTTTTTGGGTGGAATAAATGTCCCGTGTAGGCATATGGACAAAATTGGCCTTTATCGAGTAAATGCCGATAATTAATTTTGGGAAAATCAAGAATCCAAGTGGCTTGAGGGTAATTAATTTAGGTCTTGGAGGGCCCAAATGATATTATCAAAATTTCTAAATGGAATTGAAGGTTCTCAAATGCAATTAATGAGAATTAGTGGGGTTTATATGTAATTAGTATATATGTATATATATATATAGGCGGGTGTATAAGCTTGGAGGCCAAGCTTCTAACAGTGCCCGCCCCTTTTCTCTGAAAATTTTGAATCAGAGGAGAATCAGATCAGAAAGCCGAGAGAGGAGAGAGCTCGCGAGAGAATGAATGAGAAGCATAGAGGCCGAGAGACTTCGAGGGAGAGCGATATTGAGAGAGAGAAGGCGGCAATGGCTAAAGGTCGCAACCATGGCCGCGGTGCTGAAGCTCGGGGGAGCAGCCATGGCTGCCTGAAGATGGAAGAAGAAGGCAGCAGTAGGCAAAGCAGCAACGGTGGCACGCTTAGAGTCAACTTGCTGAGGCGGCCGGTGGGGTCACGTGCGCAGCGGCGGAGGCTGGCGTCGGCCATGGCAGCCGGTTGCGGGCAGGGGAAGTTGGTTCGTGGCTGCTTGTGGCGGCAGCAATCGCTTGCGGTGGTTGCGGAGCATCCGGGAGCGGCCGGCGGGGGAGGCTGCAGCTACAGCGTGGGCTGGCCGAGCCGCGGCGGTGGCAGGCGGCGTACGCAGGCAGCGCACGATGAAGAAGAAGAAGGCTGTGCGGGCGCGGGAATGCGGAGGAGGAAGAAATGCAGGAAAGACAAAAATAAAGAGAAGAAAGAAAAAAAATTAAAGAAAAGAAAAAAATAGAAATTCTGAAAAATAAGGGAAAAATGGAGAAAAATCCCGAAAAATTTCAAAAAAATGGGGGAAAGTTCTGAAATTTAAATTGGGGCTGGAAGAGCGTGTCGCGAGCTCGAAAGTGAGATTTTTGGGCACAAATGGCAGCTCGGGAGGCAGCGTCGGTGTGGGTGTTTCCAAATTTCTCTCCAAATGAGTCGAGGTTCGATCGAGGAGGCGGTGATCCTAGAAGAGCTCGGAGTTCAGGCTGGAGTTCGTGCCGAGGGACAGTTGAGGCTTCGAGCCAGGTAAGGGATGGCCCCATGTGGAGGTGACCTTGCAAGTTGGTAAATGTGTTTTGTAACACCCCAAATTTTTCAGGCATGTTATAACTTAGAATTTTGGGAATATAAAATTTTTCATATCTCAATAACTGTCATACATCACACAATATCCCAAAAACCCTAATTTACACCTCCTCAGCTTAACAAATCCAATATTAAATTGCTAAGACAGGTGTTAAAATTTCAGATGCGGAAGCTAGATCAAACCTGATATGGTTCACAACCATAACTCTTTATTTATCATACATAAAATCGTTCACGACGTTTACAAAATGAATTACATGGACATCATCTCTTGCAAGATATAACTGAACGTCTTAAACATATCCAAGACATACATAGGTTCGCATATAAATGAAAATATTCTAAACATGCTATAGACAGCAAATTAAACTTATTCTTCAGCTACCTCATTTCCCTTAGAGCCGCTCGTCGAACCTGGAATGTTTGAATATTCCAGGGACATAGTCCAATTAGAAGATGAATCTTCTAGTGAGAAACTCCAAAAACAGTTTATATCGATGCATAATCAAATATAAAATGTATGAGAAGACAACGAGAACTATTCTGAAGTGCCTTGTGAACACGTCAGTCTCCTCCAACGAGAGCTTTCTCACTGGCGCATGCATAGCGCCTCTCGGGAGGTCCCTAACCATGTCACTTCTGCCCGACCTCATAGCACTCATGCAAGCACCACATCCATTGTCCCTTAGGCTCACGGTCTTCCCCATGAGAGCTTTCTCGATGGCGCACGCATAGCACCTCTGGGGAGATATCCGACTTTTGCCCTTGGCCAACAACAAATAGGTACAATAGTATGGCCACACGAGTTGAAGGGTATTAAAGTAGGGGCATAACTGGAAAATTTCATGTAAAAACGAGCCTTCACGCGCTCTCACGCTCCCCAAGAAGTCTGGCCACGTGCCCCACGCGCAGCCATTTTCCGACACGTGTACCTCACGCACAGGCACCAGATTCCGAACAGCAACGCCTCATTTTCGTATTTCGGCCATATCTCCCTCGTTTTAACTCCGATTCAACCCTCGTTTGAACCTACGCGACCCTCTCTTCCCCCTCTACAGGATTATCAAAAAAATGGGACTTACCTCACTTTTTTGCTGACTGATTTTGGCAAACTCCGGCGAAGACTTGCAACTCCGACGAGGCTCGTTCTTCGCCGCTTCTCCGTCGCTTTCTTCCCGCCTTCTTGCCGAACCTCCTTCTCTCTCTCTAGAGCAAGCTCCTCCTCTTAGAGTGCTTGACTCCTCAAATTTGTTTGGAATGGTTTGAGAGCAACTCAAGGTGCCTATTTATAGAATCCTTCAACCAATGGTGTTATGCCACTTGTCACAATCTTAGCCATGGACTCCAAAGACTCAAAGCCATAATTGAGTGGCTTTTGAAATCCACAACTAGAATGAATTGAACTTTTGGAATTCAAGCTAAAACCCCAAACTTCTTTCAAATAACACTTTGGCCCTTATTTCAAGTCCTCAACTTCAATCTTTTACCACATAAGCTCTTAATTTCATCATTATTTCGTTTGGATAATTTTTTAATTACAATTACACCCTCAAACATCAAATTTATCGAGACACTTAAAATCCCAACATTAATAACTCAAAATTACTCAATATATACAATTTTTCGGAAGCCCTTTACCATCATTCGGTCTTTTTAGGCTACAACTTAGCTTAACCGAAAACCATTTCTGATTTGATTTCTTTCAGCGTTATAAATCTCGCCTCGAGACGCTCATCAAAAATATTCCTTTAACCTTAGGTATCCAAGATCCAGGGCACTCCCTGCGACTAATTCGGTCACTTGTTGCCATTTCAAACATATGTTTTGGTATTTTAAACTCACTTAATATACGTGGCAATTTTACGAAAATATAGGGCGTTATATTCTCCCCCCCTTAAAAGAATTTCGTCCTCGAAATTTGAAATATACTCGAATTGATTGAAGGTTAAATAATTGTGGCATTCTAGAATACAACTTCTGGAAAAAAAAATTTCCTACTCTATTTCCATTTCCTCGAACAGGTGAGGATATTTCTTCCTAATTGTTTCCTCAAGTTCCCACGTTGCCTCGTCATCCGAGTGCTTTCCCCACTGAACCTTCACTAACGGAATCTCTTTATTTCGCAACACTTGAGTCCAACGATCTAAAATTGCTCCAGGTGACTCCGGGTAGGTCAAGTCATTCCTTAGCTCAATTGTCTCCACTCGAACTCCGAGGGTTGGATCTGGCACATGCCTTCGAAGTTGGGAGACGTGGAACACATTATGAATCCCAGACAAGCTAGGTGGAAGCTCCAATCGATAGGCCAAAGGTCCGATTCTTTCCATAATCGGATATGGTCCTATATACCTTGGCTTCAGCTTTCCTTTACCGCTTCCACGCATCACCAAATGCTGGGGTGACACCTTGAGATACACTAGATCTTCCACCTCGAACTCTAGATCCCTTCTTCTTTGATCTACGTAAGATTTTTATCGGCTTTGCGCCGCTCGGATCCTCTCTTGGATTACTCGAATCTTATCGGTAGTCTGTTGCACAAGCTCGGGCCCCAACATCTGTCGTTCCCCTACTTCGGTCCAACAGATAGGCGACCGACACTTCCTTCCATACAAAGCCTCATAAGGAGCCATCCCAATGCTGCCGTGGTAACTATTGTTGTACGCGAATTCTACCAATGGCAGATGCTCCTCCCAATTCCCTCCAAAATCAAGGGCACAGGATCTCAACATATCTTCAAGCGTTTGAATTGTCCTCTCTGATTGCCCGTCAGTCTGGGGATGATAAGCTGTACTCAATTTTAGCTGAGTCCCCATGCATTCCTGCAAACTCTCTCAAAACCTCGAGGTGAACCTTGGGTCCCGATCTGAAACTATACTTACCAGTGCACCATGGAGTCGTACAATTTCCTTCACGTACTGCTCTGCAAATTTTCGTACCAGTTAATCCATCCTCGTAGGCAGGAAATGGGCTGACTTTGTCAACCTGTCTACCACCACCCAAATGGCATCATTGCCCCTTCGGCTCTTTGGAAATCCTATCACGAAATCCATCGTGATATGTTCCCATTTCCACTCGGGAACTTCCAAAGGTCTCATCAACCCTGCGGGTTTCTGGTGCTCAATCTTTACCCTTTGGCATATATCGCATTGTGCCACTCTCCTTGCCACGCTGGCCTTCATCCCAGGCCACCAGTAGATTTCTCGAAGATCTCGATACATCTTCGTGGCTCCTGGGTGCACGGTATACTTAGCTCTGTGGGCTTCATCTAAAATTTTCTGCCTCAACTCTCGAAGGTTTGGCACGTACATTCTACCCCGAAATCTAAGAATGCCAGTTCGTATCTCAAAATCTGGACTCTTGGGCTGGCCTTGCTCATCTACCCATAGACGTATACGTCGATCACTCCTACTAGGCTCCCGTATCTCGGTCTCCAGATCCAGTCGAACCGCCAGGTCGGCTACTAGGACAGAAGATTCCTTCGGCACTACACTCACCGTCATCAAGCTAAAAGCCTCAATCAACAGCCACTCCTGGGCCATCAACCCGGCCATAACAGTAGGCACAGTCTTACTCAAAGCATCAGCTACCATATTGGCACGCCCCGGGTGATACAAGATGGTGCAGTCGTAGTCCTTCAGGAACTCCATCCATCGTCGCTGCCTCATGTTCAACTCTTTCTGCGAGAACACATACCTTAGACTTTTGTGGTCTGTGAATACATCGAATGTCTCTCCGTATAGGTAGTGCCTCCATAGCTTCAGAGCATATACCACCGCTGCCAGCTCCAAGTCATGCGTTGGGTAGTTCACTTCGTGCCTCTTCAACTGGCGTGATCCATATGCTATTACTTGACCATCCTGCATCAATACACAACCCAAACCAACATTCGAGGCATTGGTGTATACAACATATCCACCGGGCCCACTAGGCATTGCCAGAACATGTGCCGAGGTCAGTCTGTCTTTGAGCTCTTGAAAGCTTTCCTCGCACTTGGCAGTTCATTCAAACTTGACCTCCTTTCGTATGAGCTTCGTCATAGGTGCAGCTATCTTCGAAAACCCTTCCACGAATCTTCGATAGTAGCCTACCAATCCCAAAAAGCTTCGTACTTCGGTTACGCACATCGGCTGCTTCCATCTTTGAATAGCCTCAATCTTGGCTGGATCTACTAAGATTCCTTCGGCTGAGATCACATGACCAAGAAACGCAACTTGGGATAGCCAGAACTCGCACTTCGAGAACTTGGCATATAATTGGTGTTTCCTGAGGGTTCCTAGCACCATTCTCAAGTGCTCTTCGTGGTCACTTTCATTCGAAGAATACACCAATATATCATCTATGAAGACGATCACAAATCGATTCAGGTAGGGCTTGAATACCCTATTCATAAGATCCATAAATGCTGCTGGAGCGTTAGTTAATCCGAATGGCATTACAAAGTACTCAAAATGGCCATACCTCAACCAAAATGCCATTTTCGGAACATCATCTGGTTTAATTCTCAGCTGATAATATCCGGATCTCAAATCGATCTTCGAGAACACTTTCGCTCCTTGCAGTTGATCAAACAACTCATCTATCCTTGGGAGCGGATACTTGTTCTTTACTGTGGCCTTATTTAGCTGACGGTAGTCAATGCACATCCTTAGACTCCCGTCTTTCTTCTTCACAAATAGTACTGGTGCGCCCCATGGCGACGTGCTTAGCCTAATGAACCCTTTATCAGTCAACTCCTGTAGCTGACTCTTTAATTCTTTCATCTCCGCCGGAGCCATTCGGTATGGCGGAATTGATATCGGCTGGGTTCCTGACACTAACTCAATTGAGAATTCGATTTCTCGAGGTGGAGGTAGTCCCGGTAATTCTTCTGGAAAAACGTCATCATATTCTCGTACTACTCGCACCTCATTGAGTTTCGGTACCTCTCTTTCTTCTAACTGAGCATAAGCTATGAATCCATGAGCTTCTCGGCTTAACAGCTTTGCAGCCTTCATTGCTGAAATCATCTTTCCAACGTCGGGGTTGCCTTGCCCCTGAAATTTGACCCACCCTCCCTCGGGTTTCCTTATGGTCATTATCTTCCTACGACAGTCTATATTGGCATCGTACTTGGACAAGAAGTCCATCCCTAAGATTACATCAAAGTCATATACTTCTAATAGAATTAGATCAGCCTGGAACCGACCATTACTCAGGCTAAATTCGCATCCCCTCACCATTTCTGAGGACTTCATACTTTTACCCATAGGTGTCGAAATCACCATAAGACACCCCATAGACTCGGTTTCTACTCTCAAACTCCCAGCCAAAACATGCGATATAAAAGAATGAGTAGACCCTGGATCTATCAATGCATGCACAGGAGTGTCCAAAATGAAGAGAGTACCTTGGATAACTGCAAGATTCGCCTCTACGTCCTCCTTGGTCAAGTTATAGACTCAGCTCTGTCTGGTCCCTTTTCCGTCTTCAATGTTTAGCGGCTACTCTTTCTTCTTTGGGCAATTCCTCGAGATGTGCCCGTGCTGGTTGCAATTGTAGCAGATCACGCTTACTGGTGTTGCTGCTATAGCTTTACCTTCTTGGACCATTCCCTTCGAGCAATTTCTGGAAGTATGCCCGGGTTGTCCACAGGTGTAACAGATAATACTTTGGCCATCGCACCTCTTGCCCGGGTGCCTCTTCTTGCATTTAAAGCACGCCTTGCCCTTTTTCACGATCTTCCCATCTCGAGGTCTCATAGTCAAGTGGGATTTCTCTGATTGTCCTCCAGCTTGAATCGTCGTGGCCTTTAGTTCTGCCACTCGCATCATATTCTCCTCGGCGGTCATAGCCTTGAAAACTATGTCTGCATAAGACTCCACATGGACCAGGTTCATCAGCTGTTGAAATTCAATTCGCAAGCCTTGTAGGAATTTTCGTCCCTTCTCCACATCGTCCATCCCGTATAGCGGCATATACTTGATTAACCGCAAAAATTCAGCCTCGTATTGGGCCACAGACATATTTGGCCCTTGGCGTAAGTTCATAAACTCTCGAGCTTTAGCCAACTTCCAGCAAGTGGGAAAGAATTTCCCATTGAATAATTCCTTAAATCGTTCCCACGACATCTGGGGTGCCTTCCCCAATTCTGCATCTGTCGCCGACCCTTGAGATCCCGTCCGGTTAGGTATCGCTCGCTGCATAGACCTCTACCATTGGGCAGCTTCCTCTTCCAGCATATAGGTCGCACACTCGACCTTGTCTTCATTTAGGATTCTCAATCTTTGTAGGATCTTTTCGGTCTGGTCCAACCAATATTCACTGATTACGGGGTCATCTGCTAGTTTTCCTCGAAACACTGGCGGGTTTTGTCGTAGATACCTCTCTAAGGAATCTACTCTTCTTTGCTCGGGCTGCAACTCCAAAATTCGCCCAGCCATGCCTTCTAGGATTCTCTCGATCCTATCAATCCGGCTTTCACCGAGGTCAGCTCGTGCATCTCCTTGACCTTCCACACCACCTCCTAGGTGTGGGTTGGTGTTGCTTTCTTCGCCATTGCCTCTCTCGTGCCTGTTCCTTCTTGTATTCACCATCTGGCAAGAAGACATGGTGATCTATTAAATCATCACGGCATGGCATAATTCAATTTGAATAAGCAACAAGAGTATGCCACTAAATATGTCAAAAAAGCCTTTCCCAAAACTTACGGTAGCTTTACTCATCATGCCACAAGCGAACTTTTCCTTAGGTTCGCTCTGATACCAACTGTAACACCCCAAATTTTTCGGGCATGTTATAACTTAGGATTTTGGGAATATAAAATTTTTCATATATCAATAACTGTCATACATCACACAATATCCCAAAAACCCTAATTTACACCTCCTCAGCTTAACAAATCCAATATTAAATTGCTAAGACAGGTGTTAAAATTTCAGATGTGGAAGCTAGATCGAACCTGATATGGTTCACAACCATAACTCTTTATTTATCATACATAAAATCGTTCAAGACGTTTACAAAATGAATTACATGGACATCATCTCTCGCAAGATATAACTGAACGTCTTAAACATATCCAAGACATACATAGGTTCGCATATAAATGAAAATATTCTAAACATGTTATAGACAGCAAATTAAACTTATTCTTCAGCTACCTCCTTTCCCTTAGAGCCGCTCGTCGAACCTGGAACGTTTGAATATTCCAGGGACATAGTCCAATTAGAAGATGAATCTTCTAGTGAGAAACTCCAAAAACAGTTTATATCGATGCATGATCAGGTATAAAATGTATGAGAAGACAACGAGAAGTACTCCGAAGTGCCTCGTGAACACGTCAGCCTCCTCCAACGAGAGCTTTCTCAATGGCGCACGCATAGCGCCTCTCGGGAGGTCCCTAACCATGTCACTTCGGCCCAACCTCATAGCACTCATGCAAGCACCACATCCGTTGTCCCTTAGGCTCACGGTCTTCCCCACAAGAGCTTTCTCGATGGCGCACGCATAGCGCCTCTGGGGGGATATCCGACTTTTGCCCTTGGCCAACAACAAATAGGTACAATAGTATGGCCACACGAATTTTATAAATGCAATAGTTAAAAAAAGCCAACAGCATATATTTTTCAGAAAAATACAGTTCATATATGCAGCATGATTTCATGTAAGAGAATAACAAGAGTTTATATGTAAGAATTTCACGAAACATGTCTCATGCAATAGGAGTCTCTCATAACAGAATAAAAAATAGGATTTGGAGTGTAGGAGTCTCACGGAGTCTTACCTTGTTGGGTTATCTCTTCGACGATATAATTTTACAGCAAACGGCCTAGGTTTCTGCAGAAAACATGCGTTTTGATAAACCTAACTTCAAATATTTTTACATAGAGTTGAAGGGTATTAAAATAGGGGCATAACTGGAAAATTGCATGTAAAAATCGAGCCTTCACGCGCTCTCACGCTCCCCAAGAAGTCTGGCCACGCGCAGCCATTTTTCGGCGCGTGTACCTCACGCGCAGGCACCAGATTCCGAACAGCAACGCCTCATTTTCATATTTCGGCCATATCTCCCTCGTTTTAACTCCGATTCGACCCTCGTTTGAACCTACGCGACCCTCTCTTCCCCCTCTACAGGATTATAAAAAAAAATGGGACTTACCTCACTTTTTTGCTGACTGATTTTGGTGAACTCCAGCGAAGACTCGCAACTCCGACGAGGCTCGTTCTCCGCCGCTTCTCTGTCGCTTTCTTCCCGCCTTCTTGCTGAACCTCCTTCTCTCTCTCTAGAGCAAGCTCCTCCTCTTAGAGTGCTTCACTCCTCAAATTTGTTTGGAATGGTTTGAGAGCAACTCAAGGTGCCTATTTATAGAATCCTTCAACCAATGGTGTTTGCCACTTGTCACAATATTAGCCATGGACTCCAAAGACTCAAAGCCATAATTGAGTGGATTTTGAAATCCAAAACAAGAATGAATTGAACTTTTGGAATCCAAGCTAAAACCCCAAACTTCTTTCAAATAACACTTTGGCCCTTATTTCAAGTCCTCAACTTCAATCTTTTACCACATAAGCTCTTAATTTCATCCTTATTTCGTTTGGATAATTTTTTAATTACAATTACACCCTCAAACATCAAATTTATCGAGATACTTAAAATCCCAAAATTAATAACTCAAAATTACTCAATATATACAATTTTTCGGAAGCCCCTTACCATCATTCGATCTTTTTAGGCTACAACTTAGCTTAACCGAAAACCATTTCTGATTTGATTTCTTTCAGCGTCATAAATCTCGCCTCGAGACGCTCATCAAAAATATTCCTTTAACCTTAGGTATCCAAGCTCTAGGGCACTCCCTGCGACTGATTCGGTCACTTGTTGCCATTTCAAACATATTTTTTGGTATTTTAAACTCATTTAAAATACGTGGCCATTTCACAAAAATATAGGGCGTTATATGTTTGATAATGTTTTTATGTTGCATTGGCATGTAGTGGTTATATCTTCTGTGATGCAAGCTCTAGTGGACCTGTGGCCATATGGAGGACTAATGTGGTGGGGGCTGATAGGTTGATGCCTCGAACCTTAGTGGGTTGTGAGGATGGGTGGACCTAACCTCATTTGCATGCATTTGGCATACATAAACTTGATTATATTCATATTTACATGCATTGCACCCTTACTGAGTCTTTATGACTCATGAGGTTTTACCTCATGTGTAGATGATGCAAGTCCGGATGCAAGCAGGGATGGCGCCGGGAGGCCGTTATTGCAACTAGCTATGTTGCCCGAGTTATGTATTTTATTATTGCTTGGGGTGTTGTGTATGTATACCCTTGTGAGTAAATCTATGTGTGATTGAGCGTAGATGTATCTAATTGTTGTAATCATCAGTGGGATAGATGATTGTGTCTGCGTGATTTATATGTGGCTTGAGTTGTTGAGGCCAAGTTCGGACCGAGCAAAGACCAGCGAGGTATGTTCTCATAAATCCCCAATACTTAGCGAAATGTTTGTTATGCTAGCTTTGTGCCTGGGTCACCTCTGGCTTGCTGTAGGGCGAGCTGAAAAGAGGTGAAGCTCACTCGGGTTTCGGGTCTTGGTACGCTGAGTTTTTCTTGTTTGAGTTGGGACCGATTCTTGAGTGGAGCGAAGGGAAGGACGAAGCCTAGTTCCCACCTAGGGCATTTCCCGTTGAAACATAGTTCAGCCCTTCAGTTGTGGTTCATCGGGTGAGTAATCTGGTTGATTATTTACCGGTGGCGCCCGTAAGTGGGAGCGGGTCGTTACAGTTGGTATCAGAGCATGGCTAGCTATATAAGTGAGGAAGGCTAGCGTGCTTAAGTGTTAAGTGTGGTCGGTTAGGTGATTAATGTGAGTAATTGCCAGAGTTTTGGAATAGAGGATGTCTGGCATGATTAGATGTAAGTCGAATGTCTTAACTGCTGAATTGGGGTCGAGAACAATTGAATTGAAATTTTGAGACTTCAATGTAAGGTTGGTCAGATAACCTTGAAAATTGGACATGTGGACCGAGGACCCTGAGGGATTGGGTCAAGTTATTGAAGCTTGCAATGGTTTGTTTGGATATTCCTGTTCTAGGGATGAGAAAATACCCTGGATTGAGATGATATACCTGTGAGACGTATACGGGTTAAGCAATGAGGAACCGAAAACTCGAGTGTGGGTGTTGGTGTCAAGAAAACTCGAATGTGGCATTTCGGGGATATGAAGTGTTTTAAGAATGGGAACTCCTTGAGATTGAAGTGTTGAGGCTCGTGTGGGGACACGAAGCCGAAGCATGACTAATTCGAGAGGGGATTAGTGGAACGTCCCTATGCCAGGGATTTGTCGAGCATGTTCGAGGGAATAGAATTGTCCCTTATAAGTGGTGTAGTAAGGCATGTACACTTAAGGTAAAATGAGCTAAAGTGGGTGTTAACTCGAGGCCCAAGGAAAAGATTTGACATCAGGCGATGTGACGAGCTACTGGGAATAAGGTTTCTTGCAGTAAGGCTCTGTGGGGAGTATGCATGTAATGCATTTGTATGTCATGGCCAGTGAAGGAATGACGTAAGTAGAATCAAGAAGGACCCCGAGGGGAGTCGAGTGTGAGTTATGCACAAGAGATGCATGTGGCGCCCTCACCCTTAAGTACCCTAGCTCAGGGACCCAAGGAGGAAGTGTCAATAAGGATGGTACCTGCCACTCACAAACATAAATGCCAAACAACTGAACTGGAAACCCCCAACAAGGGTACTAAAATAACATACATATATGTGGCAAATCTGTGTACATCAGGGTCATATAACTGTAATAAGTCTCAAAATACACTGATTTGACCCATACATAACAAAACAGCGGAAGCTGACATCAAAAGAAGCCTTGAACTCTGGACTACTCTGTACACGTCTAAGATCAACAGTTAGACTCCACTAGGCCCGGCATCCGCTCTAGCCTTGCCCCTGCCTGGAATGACGCAAGCAAAGTGAGCCACAAGGCCCAGCAAGCAATATAAAATAACTGGAAGCTGGAATAACTGAACTGAAGCATAAGATGGCGAAACATGAAAAGATAACTGAATCTCACGCATCACAAACATGAAATATACCATACTTATGGAAAGCTAAAAGCCACTCAATATTGGCGTGGGCCATGATATCACATGCAATATACCGCTGACACCCACAATAAACTGACGTGGGATTCTGTATTATTATACAACTGAAACATGACTCATGTTTATATAATGAATACATAATCAAGATGCATGTAATACATAAATAACCTCCGAAGCCAATAAGCCCCGCACTGATCTGAACTGTGGGGTTCACATACCACACAAGCCTAGCCCCTAATAGCCTGTGTATATGCCCCAACGGAATAATCCGCAGCATGCTTTACCCACTCAGCGCAAAAATATAGGCGCGCTAATCTTGATAATAATAAACCCATGAATAAACCCATGCTTGCACACCTATCATGAACCCATGAATGTATAGTAAATATTAGACTTTAACCATGCATTTAAGACTTTAACCATGCATTTAATCATACTTAAATAAGATAGCAAGCTCTAATCATGTAAAATGCTTCATACAATACCCCATATAATTCTGTTGCATTTATATAAATCATATGTGTAATGCATAGTTGAACATGGAGATTTTCATGAAGCAAATTCGGCCATGGGGCATTATTTACAAAAAAAACGGAAGTTTTACAGTTTTGACATCTCTCTGTATTTTGGGCATAAGTTACTCATATGAACTCCGATTTAGCTGATTCAAGTTGCTATACAAAGACAAGACGAATATCTACAACTTTAATGTTGTAAGTTTTGAGAGATTCGGACTTTAACAGGGTCAAAATCAAGCTGAAAATCAGAAACAGAGTGCTGTAATTTTACTGTTCATCGTCTTCTTCGGCGAAACCGAGTTTAAAGCTTCGCCAACTCTGAAATCCTATCAAAAATAGCATCATCCCCAATGGAATAGAGGTAAACAAGACCCCTTGGATCAATTACAACAAGGTTTAACCAGAAAATGAGATCAAACATAGATTTTGAGACAAAATGATAAACCTATATAAACGTATGTATAATTGGAACAAATATGGCTATATGGATGAGGATGCTTGCCTTTTGTTGCTTCTAGCTTGATGAGAAACACCTAATCTTGATTTTCCAGCCCCCCCTTGATTGCTACTCTTGAAGAGACAAAGAATCAAAAACCAAAAAAAACCTCTCTGTTTCCTTCCTTTGGTGATGGCCGAGAATGTTATCTCTTTCTTAGATAAATATCTATATATGAGCTCTTTGGTGCAAATGATTCATATAGAATGATTTCAAAAGCTAAAATCTCACGTGCTTGGAAGCTTTCAGAAGATGGGAGAAGAAACTTGGCTGCCACTCACGCTCATCCACAATTAAACCCACATAACTTATATAAAATAACACTTACACCATATTATTAACCTAATAATATAATTTTAGCTTTAACAATCTCACATATTACATAATTCACCATAAACTCTTACACTAAATATCAGAATATTTCTGGGGCGTTACAAGTTCTCCCCCCCTTAAAAGAATTTGGTCCTCCAAATTCGTACCTGGTTATATAAATAACTGAGGATAGGATTGTTGTATCTTCTCCTCTAACTCCCATGTAGCTTCCTCAGGACTATGCCGTTGCCACTGCACCTTCACATACGGAATGGTCCGGCTCCTCAATACCTTCTCCTTACGGTCTAGGATACAAAGAGGCTCCTCCTCATAAGACACATCCTCCTGGACCTCAAGAGACTGATAATCAATAACATGCTTGGGATCCGGCACATACTTCCGTAACATCGATACATGAAACACATTATGAATATGAGACAAACGTGGTGGCAAAGCTAAGCGGTAGGCAACTGACCCTACCCGCTCAAGAATCTCAAACGGCCCAATATACCGAGGGCTAAGCTTCCCCGATAAGCCAAAACGTCTGATGCCCTTCATAGGCATAACTCGCAACAAAACAGAGTCACCAACATCAAACTCAAGCGCTCGACGACGCTTGTTAGCATAACTCCTCTGCCTGTCTTGGGAAATTTTCATCCGTGCCCTAATAAGCTGAATCTTCTCTGTCGTGAGCTCGACCAATTCCGGTCCCAACACCGCTCTATCACCTGGTTCCTCCCAACATAACGGTGATCTGCATGGGCGACCATATAACGCCTCGTACGGTGGCATCCCAATACTGGCATGGAAACTGTTATTGTAAGCAAACTCGATCAATGGAAGGTGATCACACCAACTACTATGAAAATCCAAGACACGGGCTCTCAACATATCCTCTAGTGTCTGGATAGTACGCTCTGTCTGCCCGTCAGTCTGTGGATGGAATGCCGTACTGAACCGTAACTGTGTGCCCAATGCCTCTTGTAACGCTCTCCAAAAATGCGAAGTAAATCTGGAGTCTCTATCTGACACAATGTTAGAGGGCACTCCATGCAACCTTACTACCTCAGCAATATATAGTGTTGCTAACTGGTTCAGAGAATAGGTCTTCTTCACTGGCAAAAAATGTGCTGTCTTCGTCAGCCTATCAACAATGACCCATATAGCATCGTGACCTTTCACAGTCCGAGGCAAACCTGACACAAAGTCCATAGATATACTGTCCCATTTCCACTCTGGAATGGGTAAGGACTGTAACGTACCTGCAGGTCTCTGATGTTCTGCCTTTACCTGCTGACAAATAAGACATTGTGACACATACTTTGCAATGTCCCTTTTCATGCCATCCCACCAAAACCTCGGCCGTAATGTCTGGTACATCTTCGTCACACCTGGGTGAATGGTGTAACGAGATCTATGGGCTTCAGTCAGAATCTCCTGCTTGATAGCTTCAACATCTGGAACACAAATCCTTCCCCGATACAACAACAGGTCATCCCCTCGCTGACTATAACCCAAAGGGGTAAATCTCTCCATATCATCCAAAATCTTAGCCAACAAGATATCACCACTCTGGTGCACACGAATCCTGTTAGTCAACTCTGGTTGAACTCTCAAATAAACACAATGCACAATGACCTTCTCCTTGAGAGGAGTAATGGCTAACTCACTCATCTGCTGTAACAGCCCCCACTTATGCACCATCATCATAGCCATAGACGCACCGCGTCGACTCAGTGCATCGGCTACAACATTAGCCTTACCTGGATGGTACATAATCTCGAGATCATAATCCTTAAGCAACTCAAGCCAACGCCTTTGCCTCATATTAAGTTCTTTCTGGGAGAACAAATATTTAAGACTTTTATGATCCGTAAAAATCTCAACCTTCTCACCATACAGGTAGTGCCGCCATATCTTTAAAGCAAATATAACTGTAGCTAACTCTAAGTCATGCGTAGGATAATTCATCTCGTGCTTCTTTAACTGTCTAGAAGCATAAGAATTCACACGACCATCTTGCATCAAAACACAACCTAGGCCTGAATAAGATGCATCACTGTAAATGGTGAACTTTACCTCACTCTTAGGGATAGCCAACACTGGCGTGGAAGTCAAACGTTGCTTCAATTCCTGAAAACTCTCTTCACAGGCTTCACTCCAAACAAACTTTTCCCCCTTCCTGGTCAACTTAGTCATAGGCAAGGCTAGGCGAGCAAACCCCTTAATGAATCTCCGATAATAGCCGGCAAGTCCGAGAAAACTCTGAATCTCGGTCACGGTGCTAGGCCTCGGCCATTGAACTACAGCTCTCGTCTTCTCAGGATCAACTGCAATACCTTCCCCGGAGACAATATGGCCCAGAAAACCAACTTGTCTTTGCCAGAAGTCACATTTACTCAACTTCGCATAAAGATGCCTATCTCGTAACCTCTGTAAAACAGTCCGAAGATGGACTTCATGCTCCTCAAGACTTGGTGAGTACACTAGAATATCATCAATAAAAACAATAACAAAACAATCTAGGTACTCTCGGAACACCCGGTGCATAAGATCCATAAAAATAGTTGGGGCATTAGTGAGCCCAAATGGCATCACTACAAACTCATAATGCCCATACCGTGTGCGAAATGCAGTCTTCGCTATGTCCTCCTCTCTTACTCGAATCTGGTGATAACCTGACCTCAAATCAATCTTCGAAAATACCGAAGCTCCCTGAAGCTGGTCCAATAGGTCATCTACACGTGGAAGAGGATACTTGTTCTTTTGAGTCGCTTGATTCAGCTGTCGGTAATCAATACATAGTCTCAATGACCCGTCTTTCTTTCGCACGAACAACACCGGTGCTCCCCACGGTGAAGTGCTAGGCCTAATAAAGCCCTTATCTATCAATTCTTGCAACTGCATCTTTAGTTCCTTTAATTCATTAGGAGCCATCCTATAGGGTGTCTTGGAAATAGGTTGAGTCCCTGGCATCAACTCTACTGAGAAATCAATCTCCCTCTGAGGAGGTAATCCTGGCAATTCATCTGGAAATACATCAGGGAACTCACATACGACTTGTATCTCCGACAACCCCATCTTAAGGTCCCCGCTCATCGTCACGTAGGCTAGGTACGCCTCACACCCATGCCTCACTAACTTCTCTGCTTTCATGACAGAGATCATAGGAACTGCACTCACCGGCTTAATACCTCGATACATAATGGTAGGCTGCTGTGGCATCTCAAAATGGATTACCTTCTGACGGCAATCAACTTTCGCATAATATCGAAACAACCAATCCATACCGAGTATCAAATCAAAGTCTGAAATATCTAAAATAATCAAATCACCTGGGCACCTCTTATCACAGACTTTAATGTCACAGTCCCTAAGAACTTCACCGGCCAATAATGCTACCCCACCCGGAGTAACCACTGACAAATAATATGGCAACGGGGTCCCATTAACGGGAATAAGACTCACTACATGTGGGGCAATAAAGGAATGAGTGGATCCCGTATCAAATAGCACACGCACATCAATATCATACAGGGAGAGAATACCTTGCACTGATTCATTGCTCTGTTCCGCATCTACTGAGGTAATGGCGAACACACGCCCCTGAACATGGGGTCTATCAGCAGCTACTGGGCGCTGTACTGGAGGTGCTGCCATCTGCTGTGTTGCCCCTCCCTGAACTCTAGGTACAGGCGGTCTCTGATTAGGCCTCGGCCCCTGACCACTGTAATGTTGTCCACCAAACCCAGGCTGAGGCGAAAATGTGCAATGCTCCACTCGGTGTCCCTTTCGGTCGCATCGAAAACATGTAATCTCAGCATCTCGGGCAATGACAACTGCTCCCGGGCGCTGAGGACACTCTGAACGCACATGACCGGGTTGGCCGCACTGATAACATGCGTTGCTCCCCATACGACATACGCCACTATGTCTCTTACCATAAGTGGGACATAATGGAACTGTCATCTTCCCTTTAGCTTGACGTGCCTCCCACTTCCTCTTCTTACCACTGCTACTAGATCCCTGAGATGAACTCATCACTTTCTGCAACGTCTGATCGTTGTGCAACTCTGCCAAGTCCCCCTCAATAGCATGAGCCCGCTGCACCACTGTAGAATAAGATGATATCCTTGCTCCTGCTAAGGCATGTCGGATCTCAACTCGCAAACCCTTCTGAAACTTGGCCGCCTTCGTAGCCTCAATAGAAATCATACCCGGAGCAAAACGGGCTAGCGAAGTGAACTCAGCCTCATACTGTGCTACAGTGTGGACTCCCTGTACCAAGTCAATGAACTCGTACATCTTTCTCTCTCGGACCCAGTCGGGGAAATAGTGCTCATTGAAGGCTTCCTGAAACTCGGCCCACAACGGTTCTCGATCCACATATCGCTGCCTGACTGTCTCCCACCAACGCTCTGCATCGCCGCGTAGGAGAAATGTGGCTAACTGCACCTTCTGAACGTTGGTGCATCCCATCGTCCGAAGATGCTTCTCAATGGATAGGATCCAGTTCTCTGCCGCTGAAACATCAATGCCCCCATAAAATTCTGGAGGACGGAGCGCCATGAAGTTCCTCAACAAATCGCTCCCTGCACTGCTACCTATCCCCTGTACCGTGGGAGTAGGAACGTGTCCCCCATTGGTATCAACTGGAGCTGCCTGAGCTGGTCCTGCCTGGCTCACTACAAACATCTCCATAACCCCACGCACAACACCTGCTATCTCTTGGCGCCAATCGCCACTCGGCCCTGCTGGAGCCTCTGGTACAGGCGCAGCTCGACCTTGGCCTTGGCTGCGTGTCCGTGGCCTGCCTCTTCGACCACTCATCTGTCCTGTCCTGCACAATACACTTGCTTAGAACGCAATACCACATAAGAGTCCTAGACTCAACTTAACTTAACCTAACATTCCTATGTGTACAGAGTCTCGTCCCATCCTAGACTTCCCAACTAAACTCCCAACACTGACCCTCAACCTTGGCTCTGATACCAAACTTTGTGGCGCCCTCACCCTTAAGTACCCTAGCTCAGGGACCCAAGGAGGAAGTGTCAATAAGGATGGTACCTGCCACTCACAAACATAAATGCCAAACAACTGAACTGGAAACCCCCAACAAGGGTACTAAAATAACATACATATATGTGGCAAATCTGTGTACATCAGGGTCATATAACTGTAATAAGTCTCAAAATACACTGATTTGACCCATACATAACAAAACAGCGGAAGCTGACATCAAAAGAAGCCTTGAACTCTGGACTACTCTGTACACGTCTAAGATCAACAGTTAGACTCCACTAGGCCCGGCATCCGCTCTAGCCTTGCCCCTGCCTGGAATGACGCAAGCAAAGTGAGCCACAAGGCCCAGCAAGCAATATAAAATAACTGGAAGCTGGAATAACTGAACTGAAGCATAAGATGGCGAAACATGAAAAGATAACTGAATCTCACGCATCACAAACATGAAATATACCATACTTATGGAAAGCTAAAAGCCACTCAATATTGGCGTGGGCCATGATATCACATGCAATATACCGCTGACACCCACAATAAACTGACGTGGGATTCTGTATTATTATACAACTGAAACATGACTCATGTTTATATAATGAATACATAATCAAGATGCATGTAATACATAAATAACCTCCGAAGCCAATAAGCCCCGCACTGATCTGAACTGTGGGGTTCACATACCACACAAGCCTAGCCCCTAATAGCCTGTGTATATGCCCCAACGGAATAATCCGCAGCATGCTTTACCCACTCAGCGCAAAAATATAGGCGCGCTAATCTTGATAATAATAAACCCATGAATAAACTCATGCTTGCACACCTATCATGAACCCATGAATGTATAGTAAATATTAGACTTTAACCATGCATTTAAGACTTTAACCATGCATTTAATCATACTTAAATAAGATAGCAAGCTCTAATCATGTAAAATGCTTCATACAATACCCCATATAATTCTGTTGCATTTATATAAATCATATGTGTAATGCATAGTTGAACATGGAGATTTTCATGAAGCAAATTCGGCCATGGGGCATTATTTACAAAAAAAACGGAAGTTTTACAGTTTTGACATCTCTCTGTATTTTGGGCATAAGTTACTCATATGAACTCCGATTTAGCTGATTCAAGTTGCTATACAAATACAAGACGAATATCTACAACTTTCATGTTGTAAGTTTTGAGAGATTCGGACTTTAACAGGGTCAAAATCAAGCTGAAAATCAGAAACAGAGTGCTGTAATTTTACTGTTCATCGTCTTCTTCGGCGAAACCGAGTTTAAAGCTTCGCCAACTCTGAAATCCTATCAAAAATAGCATCATCTCCAATGGAATAGAGGTAAACAAGACCCCTTGGATCAATTACAACAAGGTTTAACCAGAAAATGAGATCAAACATAGATTTTGAGACAAAATGATAAACCTATATAAACGTATGTATAATTGGAACAAATATGGCTATATGGATGAGGATGCTTGCCTTTTGTTGCTTCTAGCTTGATGAGAAACACCTAATCTTGATTTTCCAGCCCCCCCTTGATTGCTACTCTTGAAGAGACAAAGAATCAAAAACCAAAAAAAAAACCTCTCTGTTTCCTTCCTTTGGTGATGGCCGAGAATGTCATCTCTTTCTTAGATAAATATCTATATATGAGCTCTTTGGTGCAAATGATTCATATAGAATGATTTCAAAAGCTAAAATCTCACGTGCTTGGAAGCTTTCAGAAGATGGGAGAAGAAACTTGGCTGCCACTCACGCTCATCCACAATTAAACCCACATAACTTATATAAAATAACACTTACACCATATTATTAACCTAATAATATAATTTTAGCTTTAACAATCTCACATATTACATAATTCACCATAAACTCTTACACTAAATATCAGAATATTTCTGGGGCGTTACAATGCATATGGTGCCATGTGATTGTATCGCTATGGCGATCCCGGAGGGGATGTACCTAGGGTATGAGTGGACCCCAGTTGGTTTCACGAAGAGATGATGCCTATCCTTGGGAGTGATAGGTGTGTGACAAATGGACCCTAGCGGGTGTTTGTATGAGATGGAAATCCCAAGTGAGTCGAGCTGGAATCCAGGGGAATCCAGATTTGGGATTAAGGAGTTGGGCATGCATTGATATGTGCATGAGCCATTGGGTTAGAAGTCCTAGTTGTGAAGGGCCAAAGGACCGTTCATGTGATTGATGGATGAGGGGTCAATCAAAACTCTCATTAGAACCCTTGGGGTCTGGTGGGACTCCTAAGGTCAGGAGATGAGAGGTGAATAGACCCTCATTATGATGCCTGGGGTCGTGATGACGCCTAAGGTCTCGAGACCCTTGATAGGAGACGAGGAGGTCACCCAATGAAGGGTATGAACAGGTATGTGGGCCTAGGGCGATGAGTTGTGACAACAGGACATCCATAGGCTATGCGCTCGATGGAAATGCCAACTTTAGATGCCTCGGTGGGCAGGGGCATGGCGTGTAATGTGGAGGCCCCGAATTGTAAATTCCAAGTTATGGAAGGCCAGGCCGGGCGTCGTGACTAAATGCACTGTGGGTGTGCAAGAAGAGACGGGAGGTCTCGATTTACCTGGAGGGTAATGGTAGGTGCTCTATATGTAACATCCCGTTCGAGCGATAGGAAGGACCAGAACAACTTACCCTGATGGGCTTACACGAACTTCCCAGGGGGGGTCACCCATCCCTGGATTACCCTAGGTCAAGCACGCTTAACTTGGGAGTTCTTTGCCAACATTCAGCCCAAAAGGTATCCAGCTAGTGTTGTTTCCTTTCTTACACTATCCTCGATATATACTAACTTCTCTGGGCTCTCAGGGTATTACATTCTCCCCCCCTTAAGCACATGACGTCCTCGTCATGCGACCTTACAACTGGTCCCAAACCTTCTCCCCTTGGGGGTTGCCATCCTAGAAGCCTGCCAGAAGCCGCTCCTTGTACAGGCCCTCAAGCCCTGGCGCCACTCCCCGCCCTCATCGGACCGCCTTCGCCAAGGGTCGGCTCCGATACCATTTGTAACATCCCGTTCGAGCGATAGGAAGGACCAGAACAACTTACCCTGATGGGCTTACACGAACTTCCCAGGGGGGGTCACCCATCCCTGGATTACCCTAGGTCAAGCACGCTTAACTTGGGAGTTCTTTGCCAACATTCAGCCCAAAAGGTATCCAGCTAGTGTTGTTTCCTTTCTTACACTATCCTCGATATATACTAAGTTCTCTGGGCTCTCAGGGTATTACACTATAGTTATGAGTGTCGGAGCTTGAGATAGGCTCATCTTGTCGGTCGTGGACTGAGAGATCGTAGATAATCAAGCTCTAGGATGAGCTGGGTGGCAAAATGAATCAGGATGGATTTGGATCCATTGTCATGGAAAGTTGGAGCTTTCAAATATTGATTGAAGGCCGTGAGGCATGATCTTGTGGGGTAAGATTATGAGGCCTCAAGAGGTGAAGTAGTTTGAGAGTCTCTTAAACGGTAAGAGATGCAGAGTCTTGAGAAGCGAGGCTCATGGTATGAGCTTGAGGTTATCAAGGCAAGGATAACCAAGCAAGATGGCTTTGGTAAGATGGTGGTGGAACCATCGTAGCTCGGGAGGGCTTTAAGTAGCCTTGATGCTAAGGGTGTAAGGCTCGGTGTAACAGATCTGATGCTATGGACCGTGTGGCAGAAGACTAATGAGTTGGCTCGCGTTGAGGGCAAGTGGCCCATGGGCCTGAGCAATTTAGTGAACTGCAGATGACGGTCAGATGCGGAAGATCTGGAGTAGCACCTTAGGAAATTTGGTCAGGTGAGATCGAGAATCTCCTGTAAAGGATAGGACATCTAGAGTAGCCCTAAGGAAGAATCGCGGAACGCGGTAATGATCCAATAGATTTTTGCCGAGTAGGAAGCCTGGTAAGGATAGTGGCTGCAAGCGTGGCGAGGTAGTCATAACAGGTTTGATATCAGAGGTGTGACTGGAAGGCTGAAAGTCACATTATGGGGTGTGAAGCAGATCAGAGTGGGACCTGAGCCATGCTGTTGGAAACGGTTGTTGGGCCAGTGTAAGGGAGCAACACGGTAATAATGATTGGGTGTTGACTCTCCGAAGCACAGGGCAATACGATGGGGAACCAGTGTTGGGCCAGTGTATGGGAGTGACACATGATTGGGTGTTGACTCTCTGAAGCATAGGGCAACACAATGGGGAACCAGTGTTGGGCCAGTGTATAGGAGTGACACGGTAATGA
This sequence comes from Diospyros lotus, assembly GCF_014633365.1. Classification (NCBI taxonomy): domain Eukaryota; kingdom Viridiplantae; phylum Streptophyta; class Magnoliopsida; order Ericales; family Ebenaceae; genus Diospyros; species Diospyros lotus. The sequence goes on along the minus strand of NC_068343.1, from coordinate 31,754,857 downwards.
TGACCAGGTGTTGGCTCGCCTAAAGCACAGGGCAACACAGTGATTATGCAGATGGTCAGGGGCTAAAGATTTGTGAAATGCGGTAGGGTGACGAAAGTTGTGGCTAGTTCCACAACTTGGCTGCTAGTAATAAGAGCGGTTAGGGCATTGCACCCGAGTCAGGGGTTAAGCCCTTTATTTCGATAAGTAGTGTCAAAGTGGTTTGGCGAATGTTTGGGTGTTATAGCGCTTCAAGATGTCTGAGAACGAAACTCGTGGAAAAGGAACGGGTCTAGCATAGGAATAACGCTACAGTTGATGCCTACGGTTGACGGATCTAATGCTAAGAACCACTGGATATAGATGGTTAGTTCACAGGAGGGACTGCAGCTCTCTATGTGGAGTAACCTGTCTGCGATGGAGACGATTAGACGCCGAAGACTTGGGGTATGCTGTAGGTTATGTCTGGGCCAGACCTAAAATTCCGTAAGGGTTGAAAAATCATGGTAGTGCCTTTGTTGTCTAGGCAGTAAGAAGGTTTGTGAGTCGAGTGGATGATACCTTGTGATGCGAAAACAAGACGTGTGGCGATGCTCCTTGTTAAAGGATGCTAACGCAGTTGTGGTTAATATGATCGAAAATTGGGATGATGGACCTAGTGCAACCTTGAGATAATACGAGAAGATGGGTTGATTGGTGGAGTCGGTAAATGGCTCTAGGATGTTACGTAAGTGCCGTGGAGGGCGAGACTTATGAGCTGGAAGCTAACCATGAGATGGGAATATTGAAGCGTGTGAAGTTTCAAGTATGGGGATCTCTAATCCTGCAATGTGAGTTGTGGCAGGCTGAACGTGTGGCTGAGGCACGGTTTGAAATTTGTGAAGGCTTGTAATTGCACGGTCTAGTGTTAGTCCTAATGTGTCATGCGAAAATGGGGAACTACTCTCATGTAGCACTGGATGGATTTCCAGTTGATGACACAGGATCAGTTGCCAGGTGGTAGCACCTGATGGAAATGATAGGAGCGTGAGGCTCGAGGACTGTGATGTAAAGATTTATTGATTGACCGTGTACAAAAAGGTTCAGCGGGTCCTGGTGGTTAGACTAGGTGAATTTTGAGAAAGAGATCTAAGGTGATAAAAGATGGTTGGTCAAGGTAAAGTTGTGCTGCTTGAAGGAGTGCTACTCCGTAGCGAGAGTTATAGATGGTAGTGTTGAAATGTGGCCTAGGTAGAACTTGAGATGTTCTCCCAAGAAAAGTTGGGCATGGGGCCACAACACTAGATGGACCTCCTAAGGTACTATAACTCTAACAGGATGGATCACCCGGGGAAAGCCAACGTGATGGCGAGTGCTTGAGTAGGAAGATGAGTCCTACGGCATCAAGTGGAAGTGTGAGTTCCACAGGAGTGGCTAGGGTGATTTCCAGTGGGTGGAATTTAAATTGAAGTTATAATCGATGATTGCAAGAGTAGTGCCCGGAGGAAGGTTGTGTTGGTGGCGAGCCGGGCGATCCGGCTAAAGCTAATTGAGTTGGTCAAATGAAAGTTGAAAACAAAAATTAAGATGTCGCCAGTGGGTGACGAGAGCTCGAAAGAAAAGCTTGTGAGACGAGATTGGTTCCTAGGAATCGTGTAGAGGTGATGAAATCACCTGGAAGTTGTGAGTAATACAACTAGAGGGATGCCTTGGAGTTTGGGCAATTAATGAGATTTAACCTCGTGGCTAAAGGTTAATGATTGCGAAAGGAAATCAGCTAGTGAAGCCGATTGGTGACTGGTTGACGGTAGCCGGTGGCGACCGAAGGCGTCGATCGGTGATACCAGCAGCAGCGAGTAGCGGCTGGCCATGGTCGTGTGGCGTCGTGAAAGTAGTCAGTCAGTGGCGTAGGTGGCTTGGAGTCGTGATTGTGGTTTGATGTGGTGCCAAGCGATGGAAGGAGTTTGTCCTAACCGATGGTGGTGGCATTAAAGACAATGTGGTCGCTTACTGGGTGATGTGAGCCAGTTAAAGCAAAAGGTACAAGCAGAATCTGGGAGAAACCAAAGTCTCTCAGGGAATTAGCTAGCTGCTATCAGCATAGCAAAGTAACATGAGAAGGCGGCCTAAGCGTGGGGTCGTGCTGGTTGTGATGACCAATGAAATTCATGGCGCAACGAGTCTTTTGAGATGGCATGGTGGTGTCATCGTCGCTGTCAGGGAAAAGATGTTGTCAGGAAGGTCAAAAGGAACCATTATGCATAGTTTAAGTCAGGCGTCTATTGCGGATTGAGAATGAACCTGATTTAGGATGGTTGGAAGTGTTGTGCCTCTAGAGTAAGAGGCCTTGTCGAGGCTCTAGTGAGATTTGAAAAGTCCCAATAAAATTGAAGCTGGGCGAGTAAATTTGACTAGAAGATCGCTATAAGAGTGGGGGTGTAACCATGTTAGCTTGTTGTGGTGCGGACCAAAGGCACGAGTCATCCTACATGTGCGATGCAATAAGTGATTGTGTAGATGGTAATAAGCCAATCACTTGTGCCACGCACCGTGGGTGATGACGAGGGCTGATTAATAGTCCTGCGACCTTAAGCGCAATGGTAGGATCCTGGACTCGTGGTAGGGTTAAACAGCCAAGGTAAGGCCTAGCATGGGGCATGATTGTGAAGGCCAAAATGAGGTGAAGATTTGTAGGGGGTTGCTCAGTGAAGAGTTCCCTGTTATGGGTATGAGACCCCTACTAGCGTGCAATATCGGCTAGATAGGAAGGCCAAGGTATTCTGTGTGCTTATGTGAGAAACTCCTGGTTGGGAGAAGGTTGGGGCCCGAGCATGGTTAAGCTCAAGGTGAGATTGTAATGGTGCGTGCATCGCCAAGCTCGAGTTGGACTCGGGTAATGCACGTATGGTTGAAATGTGAAATTGCCTAGCATGGTGTTGGGTATGTCGATTATGCTTAATCGTACCGATAAATAGGGGTCGACTGGTCAAGGTAGTAGACCATGTATGAAATGGTCGAAGTTGGCTGGGTGGGCCAAATGGTTGCTTCCCATGTAGTGCTAGCATGATTAGTTGATCGGTAATGAGAGGTTGCCATGAGGATCGACTCAAATTACGCATGCTTGTAATTAATAGTTGTATGCCATGGTGGAATGGGTGTCAGAGTGTCTTGTGGGCACTAAAAGAAACATTGCAGCTGATGATCAGTGCTAAGACGTTGCTGGTTGGACCAATGTAAAATCGTGGCCATGTGTGACTGGCAGTGGGAAACGCTGCCGTGTGTGATCGACGTAAAATCGGGGTAAATTGATCAGCGATGCAATGTTAGTAAGAGTTTGTTTGATCGAAGGAAAATGGGAAGTGGACAACAAAGTGATGCTGCGAGGCAAAGAAAATCCATCAGGAGATGGATATCGTTGCAGTAAGCATGACCATTGGTCGTTACCAGTGGTGCGATTTGGCTGGAGGCCAAGACGGTAATCGGTTGGTGAATGTCCTCGAGAGGTGGAGGACCAAATGCCTATGTGAAGCCTTGAGGTGGGAATAACCCAAGGTGAAGGCTGAGAAATGGTTCGGCTACGAGATTCTCGAGCAGGGGATTCGGAGAGTAGCCAGAGAATGTGACTGTCGAAAGGCAAAAGAGTAAGGTAAAGTAAATTTCGAGAACGAAATTCTTTAAGGAGGGTGGAATGTAATACCCGGTATTACGTGGTATTGAAAAATAAATAAATTTGGATTATTTGTCGGGCCTCGGGTGGTCCGGAAAGCCCAAGGGTCAATCCCGATAAATTAATAAATGAAATTTGCCGAATTGGTGGCTGGGAGTGCCTCGGGACTTGGACGTCGAGGGAAGAGGGCATGAGGCTGGTGAGCATCTCAAAGCAAGGTTTATGGCGCTAGAAGCAGTCCGAACGGAAATAATTTTCGGAATAAATTATGTATAAGCCCGAGTGAGTGTCAGTCCCGAATGGTTGCAAGGGACCTCCGGGAAGTTAAAGGGACCCTAGGGGTGGTCCGATTTTGCGAGTGAGGCAGCCCTGAGGTGTTTTTGGGTGGAATAAATGTCCCGTGTAGGCGTAGGGACAAAATTGGCCTTTATCGAATAAATATCGATAATTAATTTTGGGAAAATCAAGAATCCAAGTGGCTTGAGGGTAATTAATTTAGGTCTTGGAGGGCCCAAATGATATCATCAAAATTTTTAAATGGAATTGAGGGATCTCAAATGCAATTAATGAGAATTAGTGGGGTTTATATGTAATTAGTATATATGTATATATATATATAGGCGGGTGTATAAGCTTGGAGGCTAAGCTTCTAACAGTGCCCGCCCCTTTTCTCTGAAAATTTTGAATCAGAGGAGAATGAGATCAGAAAGCCGAGAGAGGAGAGAGTTCGCGAGAGAATGAATGAGAAGCATAGAGGCCGAGAGACTTCGAGGGAGAGCGAGATCGAGAGAGAGAAGGCGACAATGGCTAAAGGCCGCAGCCATGGCCGCGGTGCTGAAGCTCGGGGGAGCAGCTATGGTTGCCCGAAGATGGAAGAAGAAGGCAGCAGTAGGCAGAGCAGCAACGGTGGCGCGCTCGGAGTCAGCTTGTTGAGGCGGCCGGTGGGGTCGCGTGAGTAGCGGCGGAGGCTGGCGTCGGCCATGGCAGCCGGTTGCGCGCAGGGGAAGCTGGTTCGTGGCTGCTTGTGGCGGCAGCAATCGCTTGTGGTGGTTGCGGAGCATCCGGGAGCGGCCGGTGGGGGAGGCTGCAGCTACAACGCGGGCTGGCGGAGCCGCGGCGGCGTACGCAGGCAGCGCACGGTGAAGAAGAAGAAGGCTGTGCGCGCGCGGGAATGCGGAGGAGGAAGAAGATGCAGGAAAGAAAAAAATAAAGAGAAAAAAGAAAAATAAATAAAAGAAAAGAAAAAAATGGAAATTCTGAAAAATAAGGGGAAAATGGAGAAAAATTCCAGAAAAATGGGGGAAAGTTCTGGAATTTAAATTGGGGCTGGAGGAGCGTGTGGGAGCTCGGAAGTGAGATTTTTGGGTACAAATGGCAGCTCGGGAGGTAGCGTTGGTGTGGGTGTTTCCGAATTTCTCTTCAAATGAGTCGAGGTTCGACCGGGGAGGCGGTGATCCTAGAAGAGCTCGGAGTTCGGGCTAGAGTTTGTGCCGATGCAGAGTTGAGGCTTCGAGCCAGGTAAGTGATGGCCCCATGTGGAGGTGGCCTTGCAAGTTGGTAAATGTGTTTGATAATGTTTTTATGTTGCATTGACATATAGTGGTTATATCTTGTGTGATACAAGCTCTAGTGGACCTATGGCCATATGGAGGACTAGTGTGGTGGGGGCTGATAGGTTGATGTCTCAAACCTTAGTGGGTTGTGAGGATGGGTGGACCTAGCCTCATTTGCATGCATTTGGCATACATAAACATGATTATATTCATATTTACATGCATTGCACCCTTACTGAGTCTTTCTGACTCATGAGGTTTTATCTCATGTGTAGATGATACAAGTCCGGATGCAAGCAGGGATGGCGTCGGGAGGCTGTTGTTGCAACTAGCTGTGTTGCCCGAGTTATGTATCTTATTATTGATTGTATGTAGCCAGGGGGTGTTGTGTATGTTTACCCTTGTGATTAAATCTATGTGTGATTCAGCATAGATGTATCTAATTGTTGTAATCATCAGTGGGATAGATGATTGTGAGTCTGCGTGATTTATATGTGGCTTGAGTTGTTGAGGCCAAGTTCGGACCGAGCAAAGACCAGCGAGGTATGTTCTCATAAATCCCCAATACTCAACGAAATGTTTGTTATGCTAGATTTGTGCCTGGGTCACCTCTGGCTTGCTATAGGGCGAGCTGAAGAGAGGTGAAGCTCACTCGGGTTTCGAGTATTGATCTGCTGAGTTTTTCTTGTTTGAGTTGGGACTGATTCATGAGTGGAGCAAAGGGAAGGACGAAGCCTAGTTCCCATCTAGGGCGTTTCCTGTTGAAACGTAGTCCAACCCTTCAGTTGTGGTTCGTCGGGTGAGTAATCCGTCGATTATTTACCGGTGGTGCTCGTAAGTGGGAGCGGGTCATTACAGCGTGCACTTGCCACCTACTGTGGCCCTCTAGTGGCCACCTGCTGGCCCCAGCTGCCACCCTTCACTTTCCCTTTCCTTTTTTTTTTTTTTCCTTGAGTTTTTAACCCAATTTTTTCAGATTTAAAATACCACAATGAACATAAAAATCTTCAACTTTTCCTCCATTTCCACCACCAAAAATAAACATCAAACATACATCAAAATTTCATTTTCATTTTAAAAATGAGGCTTACACAACCCTCTTGATGCTTACACAACAATCATCAAAATAAAATACACTCCATGCCCTTAAGCTTCAACAAGCCATTACTAACAAAAATAAATTACAATACATGCTTTAGGCTTTAACAAACCATAGCCTAACAAAAATCCATCATAAAGCTTCCAAGCTTCAAGCTTGCAACTCCCCTTTCTCTCGGCACATAAAAGACCTACAAGGTGATGATGAAAACCTCATGAGCTATAACATTTAGTAAGGGTGTAATGCATGTAAATATGAATATAAACATGATTATGATGTCAAGTGCATGCAAATAAGACTAGGTTCTTTCATTCTCATAACCCACAAAGGTTTGAAGCATTAACCTACACCTTCCACAACACTAGTCCTCCATATGCCAATAGGTACACTAGAACTCATATCATGAAAGTGTTAACCACTACATGCAAATGCTACATAAGAAGCTTATAAACCATATTTACCAACTTTTAAGGCCACCTCCACATTGGGCCATCCCTTACCTTCCAAACCCTTGGATGCTTAACAAGCTTGCTTTCAAGAACCTCCTTACTTCCAACTCTCCTACTCAAAGAAACCTTAAGAATAGCAAGGTAGCTAAGCCACCATTCAAAAAGAATAAAGGAAGGAAAGCTTTACAACCCATTTCAAGAAAGAATTCTTACATTTCCTTTTCTTCTCTTTCTTTTCCCATTTCCTTCTCTTTCACTCTCGGCCATTGCAATTCCTTTCTTCTTCCAATCTATTTCCTTCATTTATTCTCTCTTTCTTTCTTTCATTAAGAGACTTTTCCCTTGTCTTAACATCTCAAACCCAAGACTCAATCCTAGCCCTTAATCTTTCTTTATGAGAATAAATCTCAACCCTTGAAAGAACATGATCCATGCCACTTGATCTCTTTAAATCCCAACCCTTGGATCACTATGCCTTTTCCAAGACTTAATCTCAACCACTCAAAGAAAGCACAATCCATGTGCTCAACCAAGATTAAATCTCACCCATGGATTTATTTGGAGAATAAATCTACACCATCCACCTTATCACCCTTTATATAAATATCCACACATTTGGCAATCCATGCCAACTTAGAGCCTTTAATTTCTACCCTTGGATTTATCCAAATTTCAAGACTTATTCTCCACCCTTGGATCAAGTCTTAATTTCCCCTAAAAATCTCTCATTTCTCATTTAAATAAAACTTGACAATTTTCACTCATCACTTGAGTGACCACATGAGAGACATAAATCCATTTCTTTTCCCATTTAAACAATTCTCCCATTTTCAAAGTATTTATGAGAGACTAATATCCATTTCATTTTGGATTTATTTATTCCAACATAATAATGGTCCTCATTAATTGCAAGAGTGACCATTTTCCATTTCCTTTATTTTGATCTCTCATTTCTCTTGAATAATAGCTTGCCAAGTGTCACTCTTAGACACCATCCTTGGCTTTTAAGCTTTGATCCAAGCCATCCATGTGGTTCCACCATATTTATTCTCTATTTTAGGGAAAATAGATTACTTCTCACATATAAATGAATTATAATTAATTTCCCTCTAATAATTAAATTCCCTCATGAAATTATACTCCAAATTACCAAAATGCCCTTAGGAATTAACAATCCCATCAATCTCCATACAATTGCATAAATGAGAATAATTCACAACAAATTCTCATTTCAACAAGGAAATACTTTCCAAATTTCCCAATTGCCCTGTATTGGGTCTTGCTACCCAATTTACCAAAATGCCCCTCCCCAAGGGCAACATTAATCCTATAGATCCACTTATCACAAGGGAACTTTTCGAAAGTTTCTATCAACCTTCCATATTATCTAACACCAATAACACCGAGTATTACAGATGGTGATATCCATATTGATGGATACACTAATTTAAATTTTTAGTTAGATGTTGATGATCATAAATTGACGTCTTGTTTTTTTCTTTTTTTCTTTTGAATGGTGATGTTGTGAGCTCGAAAAGTTCCAAACAAGAAATCATAGCGGATTCAACCACTGAAGTCGAGTGTGTGGCAGCACATGATGCTGCTAAGGAAGTTGTTTGTATTAAAAAAAAAAATTCAAGGTTGGTGTGGTTCTATGCATTCTGTCACCAGTACCTTTGTATTGTCACAATAATGGGGCTATTGCACTGGAAAAGTAACCCAGGTCTCAACAAAAGTTCAAACACATTAAGTATCGCTTTCACCTTATTTGAGAGATCATCGCTTCAATGGATAATGTAGCTAACCCACTCACTAAGGCTATGACTTAGTTAAAGCTATATCAACATCTTGAGAAGATGGGTATCCTATACCTGCCATGGTGAAGCATTAGTTGTTGATTTGTTGTAAATTAACATTAGTGTAAGTGGGAGATTGTTGGTGTTGTGTGCCCTAATGCTAGATTTAGATGACGTCTAGTGGGCTTTAATAATTACATTTGTTGTATCTTTGTATATATAAATAAAAGACAAGTTTTTCTTCATTTATAAACTCTCCAGTTTGCTGTATGAATGAGTCCCTAGATCTCCTATTTGAGAGTCTTATTCTTAAAGTGTTAAGACTGTGTGACAAGATTCTCTAGTGACAGGACTTCTTAAATGATTATTGGTCCTTAGATTAATTGAATGGAGACTCTGATTAGTCGAGCATGGACTGGCATAAAGTTTACTACCTTGATCAGTATGAGTTACTAATGGTAAGGGTGGTGAGTCACATACCATATAACATGAGGATGTCTGTAGTAAATTCATGGGTGGTTGTTAGAGAACAACACACTGAATGTGACATTGATGACTGACCACATGCCATTATGGATAATGGTCATGTCATCTACTTGTGATAGTGTAGCTAATCCTTAAACTTGAATTGACACAATTATCTTGTGTATTGGTGTATAGGATTTTCTAATGCGACAAACCATCCAATTGTGAGGTGGGGACGTTCATCTATGTGGTTTTGTATTGCTAGTATATGGAGACAAGTGCTCGGGGATAGGATCTGTTACCCTCGTCATTATTGATGAGGTGAACATCTTATGTGGTCTATTATTAGTGTGATAGGATAGTCCCTGGCCAGGGCAAATTGATTATCAAGAAAGGTGTTTCGTGAGGTGTCATCTAGTCACTCTAATAAGATTTGATACACAGTTACTGAGTTTATGAGTTTATCATTCCATAACTTGCTCAGTCGAGACGTTAGGTGATGGAAGGATTATAGCACATGATAATCGTAAACTATAATAGGCTCATTTAAAGTTAGAGTTCATTATCTTCTATATTATCCCGGACAGCTGCTAAGCGCTTCCTAGGACCTCTCAGATCATCACTGAGATATAGAGAGATTTTTTGTGATGGGTCAAGGAGTATTGGTCAGTGTCAAAAGGGTTTAAGTGTTATCTATTTGCTAGAAGATGGTGAACCTAGAAAGCCACTCACCATATAGTGTTGCATTTAGTATTAGAACTACGCATCCATTGTGTCTCAGATATGTCATTAAGTGTTAATGAAGACAATGCATTAATTATTAGCGTGATGGAGCACTAAGAGTCAGCTTCCTCATGTTTGGGAGTTGACTACCTCGGCAATAGGCTAGCTAGTGGATGGGAGTTGACTCCTGGTACCTCCATAGCCTCTCTTAGTGAGGTCCACATGACAACCAATTGAAGAGGTGGGGTGGATGACTTGGCAAAGCAATTGGATGTGAAGGATTTTGGAATTTACAAAATTAGCTTGGCATCTTCTAAGCTTCTGCTTCCTTTGCTTTTTCTGTCATTTTCTACTTTTGTCTCAAAAAAATTACAAGCATGTGATTGTCACATGTTAAAGACACAGGAGAGATGGTGATATAAAATACTTGAGCTAGCGCAAGAAGAGGTGCACGTAGAGGTACCGAATTGCATGCTAGGTGTGAACGGACTAGGCCCACCACTACTTAAGGTGGATTCGGTCTCAGTACAGAAATAATTTTTGTACTCAACCTAACATTAGGTTGTAGGTATATTATTTATTGTATTTCATATGATGAAATAATGTGTTGCTTAAATATCTGAGTTGTGTAGGGTGTGTGTGTGTTTATTGCTTTTGCTGCATATTTTGATGCACATAAAATTTTTAATTTTACCTGCACCACCATACGTGTATTCTATCAGCACGTTGCTATCTCACAACAAGATTAAGAATGGAGATGGAGATGCTAAGCCAATGCTTGAAGAAAGAACAAGTAAGAGGTTTAATTAATGAGAGGAAGAAGAACCAAACAACAAGAAGAAAAATAGAAGCAACCAAGAGAAGCAATTGGGTCTTCTCTCCCAAAAACCCTCTTTTAATTTCTTTTCTGCTCCACTAAGGCTTCTGCTAAGACATTACTCTTCAACCCCTCTATCTAATTATATAATGCTTTAGAGCATTTAAAGCTCTGATGTGACAAAGTAGTAGAAATTAGAAGCACTAACTATCGACTGTATGAGACATCTACTTGACCGATTCAAGCTATTGACCGCCTCATACTCTAGTCAATCATTTGGTCAACTTTCGATGCCTCTTTGACATATTGCACTTAGGCCCTGCTATTAACTTTTAATAGCCCTTCCACTAACTCTTAATGGAACCAAGGCCCCTGTTAACTCTTAACAGTATGCCCGGCTAACTATGGTCTCCCATTCATCTTGATCTATCTAGTTAACACTTAATTTCAATTGGCAACATTAACTCTTAATAAAGTAGAACACACTAACAACAATGGTTTGCTAATCTGACACATAGTATGCGTGTGACTTTCTAGGTTCATAGCCATGCAACAATTAGGACACATCAATTCCTTGATGTTGATCGAACATTTTGGCCTACTAAGAGGATCTCTTCAACCCCCCAGAGCATCCTAAAAGTTCCTAAGTATCCTCTAGCCAGGACTCAGGATGATCCTAATAGTAATGAAGTCTATACTTTGGATGAACTTATTAAGTCTCTTCGATTGTCATGCACTATAATCCTTCCACTGACTAACATCCCGACCGAGTGAGTCATAGACTGATTAAATTCACATGACTCAATAACTATGTCAGATCCTTACGATATGATTAAGGTAGCATCTCATAACTCCTTTTGACATCGAAAACTCCTTTTCGATCATGCTTACCTTGGCCAAGGGTTGTTAACCACAACCAACTAAGACCACATAAGATATTCACCCCATCTGATAGAGGACAATGGATACCTATCAGCGAGCATCTGCCTCCATACACCACTACACAAAGACCAAATAGATAACATTGTTAATGATAGTGCCCTAGATGTTAGATTTATATTACATGGGATGTATGTGAATGGCATTGTTGATTGTTCTTGATATTTATAAAGGTCATATCTTCATTCATATCTCTCCATCTCATCTTTATGAATGAGTCCTTAGGCTTCTTGGTAGACTTCTTACTTTCTAGGTGTTGAGACTGTGTGACTTGGATATCTAATTCATGATTTCTTAAAGGTATTCTCAGTCCTTAGAATTATCAAAAGGAGACTATGATTAGTTGATTAGTGGACTGTTACGTGTGCTACTACCATTATTTAGCATGAAGATGCTAATGAGATGGGTTGGTGAGTCACACACTACATTGCATAGGATGCATATAGTAGACATGTGGGTGGGTGTTGGAAGAACATTCATTGAATATAACTGTAACACCCGGTGTAATCGGTGTTAAGAGAATAGAAAAGGAAGTAAGAAAACTTCCAAAAATGCCCTTGAGAAGGTGATGGATCCTTGAGATTGAGAATGCCCATGAGAAGGGTATTTTGGTAATTTGGATGGAGAAGTCCAATAAAGGGTATTTTGATAAATTAAAAATAATTCCTATGTGGAATTAGGTGTGTAAGTGAATAAAATCCCAATTTGGTATTTATGTGGAGATATATGGGACTAATAAATTCTCAAAGGGTATTTTGAGAATTTTAGAATTTAATTCCATAGAGGAAATTAATTATGGAAAATAGGGAAAATGGAGAATATGAAATTATTGGAGGAAATAATTATTTTTCCCTAAATTGATGAATTAATGTGGTAATGCCACATGGAGGACAAAGAATTGGAAATTTGAGAGAAAATATATATTAGAAATGTGGGAGCATATATATATATGTGGATTTATGAGTTGGAGAAGGATTTAATTTAAATGCAAAAAGAAATGCTAATTGGTCTTTCAAGCATTTAATGAGAGGCATGATTATATGGATTAAAGTAAATCCAAAATAAAATGGTAAATGGTCACCATTAATGCCTTGGAAAATATGAGAGTTAAATAAATCTAAAGGAAAATGGGAAAATGGTCTCCCATTAATGCTTTGGAAAATATGAGATTTATTTAAAGGAAAAAGAAATGATTTATGTCATTCATTCTTGATGTGTGAAAATTGTCTCCATTTAGTAAATGTTGAGAAATTAATAAATCCAATGGTTGGGATTAATCTTTTAATGGGATTGTGATCCAATGGTGGTGGATGAAAGCTTGTGGTTGGCATGGATTGCCAACTCCTTAAAAGTGTGCTTTCTTTAAATGGTGGAGATTAAGTCTTGAAAAGGCCAAATGATCCAATGGATGAAATTAATCAAGAAAGGAGCACATGGATTGTGCTTTCTTGTGTTTTCTTCAAGAGAGAAGGCTAGTTTATTTAAAATGAATGGTGGAGATTTAATTCTCCTTAAGCACATGGATTGTGCTTTTAATGAATGGTGGAGATCCATTCTTGAAAATGGGAAAGGGTAGTATAAAATGTCAAGTGTGGAAGACTTGTCTCCCTTTGGCCATTTGTAAAGAGAATGAAAGAAAGAAGAGATGAGAGGAAAGGAAGAAGAAGAAGAGAAAGAAATCAAGTAAGTGCATTCTTCTTTTCTTTATTTAGTGTTCTTATATGCAAAGAAAGTGAGTTCTTGTTTGAATGCCATCTTAGATGGGAGAAAATGAAGATGGAAGCTCTCTTGAAATAAAGATTGGAAGGTTCAAGAATGAGGTAAGGTATGGCCCCATGTGATGGAGGCTTGCGTTGCATTGTAAGTAGGTTGCATAAATTTTTATGTATCTCTTTGCATGCTTTACTTGTACATGAGACCTATGGCCATGGGGGTGGGAAAGAAGTGGTAGGTTGATGCCTCAAACCATGTTGGGTTGTGAGGATGGAATAACCTAACCATGCTTGTATGCATTTGCCATTACATAGACTTGTTATGCTTGTATTTACTTTGCATATGCACCCTTACTGAGCTTTGTGGCTCATGAGGTTTTATCCTCCCCTTGTAGGTTGTTTTATGTCAAGAGAAAAAGGGAAAGTTGCAAGCTTGTGGTTGGAAGCTCTTGGTGTATATTTCCTTTATTTTTGTTGTAAAGTTAAGGCTTAAAGAAGCCTAGGCATGTGATTATTTTATTTGTGACCTTATGGCTTAGGGAAGCCTATTTGTTGTTGTTGATCATGTGTGGTATTTATATATGAATGTTGTTATGTGAGCAACAATAGGTTGTGTAAGGCTCATGTGTGAAATGGAAGGAGATTTTGATGTATGTTGTGTATTCATCAAAGAGGTGGATTAAGCCTTAATTATGGAGAATTAGAGGCAAAATCAGGATAAATTTGGCCCCGGGCGTGCCAGCGGGCCCCGCCGGCCAAATTTTTTAAAACTTTTGGAATTTGGGGGAATTAAGGGGCATTTCTAAATTGATTTTGGGCCCCGGAGGAATTTTCAAAATAAAGGAATTTTTCGGGCATTTTTGGAGAAAATGCCAAAATTTTGGAAAACTGAAAAATTATGAGTTTTTCCTCCTAAATTGGTAATCAATCAATGGATTGATTTAAATGGTGATTTTTATGGAGCCCGGTAAAATTCTTGGTTGGAAAAAGAATTTAAAATAATTGAGAAAATGGCGGTTGGGCGTCTTCATGAGTTTTCTTTTCAACCGAATGCGGTGTGGTTGAAGCCCAATTCTGCTAGGGAATCCTGGGGTTGAGGGAAGGGAAGGACGAGTCTAGTTCCCACCTAGGGCGTTTCGTCTTGAAACATGGTCCACCCTTCACCAAAGGCCGGGCAGGTGGATAATTCAGGTATTTGTTCACGAGTAACACCCGTAAGTGGGAGCGGGGCGTTACAATAACGCCTGTAACAAATCACATGGCTTGAGGATTAATGATCTGTTGTTGGCTCTCGATTGTGTATCTGGTCCTCAAACTAAAGGTAAGATGGTGTCTTGTGCATTAGTGTCAAGTATTTGTCGTTAAATGGAACCATCTGGTGTAAAAGGTGGGAATGCTCTCTATACTGTCTTTGTGCAATGGTGTATGTAGATAAATGCTTGCTGATGGGATTTATTGAGCTCCATTGGATGGGGGTGAACATCCTATATGGTCTATATTGGTGATGTTGATTGGAAATCCCCTGGCCAGGGTGAGCATGAGATTGAAAAGAGTTCTAATGTTAGATTGGATCTGACATGCTACCTATATCACACACTGTGCTGGATCTGCCAAAGATATCGAGTCTTGTGAGTTTAATTATTCCACGACTCTCACTCGGTTAGGATGTTAGTTAGTGGAAGGATTATTGTACATGATAATCGAGGAGTCCAAATAGGTTCATATGAAGTTAGACTTCACTGCCATTAGAATTGTCCTAAGTCTGGCTAGAGGATACTTAAGATCTTTCAGGTTGCTCTGAGGATTTGGAGAGATCCTCTTAGTAGGTAGATAGAATCAGTCGATGTCAAGGAGTTGACGTGTCCTAATTGTTACATGGTTGTGAACCTAGAAAGTCACACGTATACTGAATAACGTACTAGATTAGTTATCCATTGCTCATAACATGTTCCTCATCGCTATGGGATAGTGATGTTGGTTTCCATTATGTGTTTGACACGTGGATATATGGATATGGGAGATTGCTATTGGATAACAAGAAGCCTTGGTTGCATTATTGGATAGTGCAAAGGCTATTATTAGATAATAGCGGGGGGCCAAAATGTAATATAATCAAAGCTGATGGAGCTGCCCATTAGGTAGATCAAAGTTTAACTTAGGTTAACCGAACTTGGGTAATGGGATCTGATCGGCTTAGGTTGATCGAAATGCACAACCTGATCGACCGAACTTGATCCGTGAGCTTCTGGACAACTTCAGTTAACCAAACCTCACAGTTCAGTTGACCGAACTTCCATCGCTTTGTCTTATCAAAGCATTTAATGCTCTCATAACTTGCATGATTGGAAGAATGGACAAGAAGGAGAAGGCATGAACTATGAAAGGGGGTTTGTAAATAAGATTGGAGTGGGTTTTGAGAAGGTAAGGCTTGCCACTCCCTACTTTACTTGATCACTTTTTCTCTCTCTCCCATTGTTGTCTCTCAGTCTCTTCTCTTTCTTCCATTGCTACTTGCATCTTATTCTTGCTCCAAGTTTGTAGCAACATCATTTTCTTCTATTCTCCCAATGATCTGGCTATTGGATAGCCGAGGAGTAAATAAAAAGGAACAACAAAAGAGCTTTGGGTCACATCTATCGAGAAGGTCCTAGCATGACTCTGTTGAAGGGTTCTGAGAGCGGCTCAGACATGGACCAACTAGGTTCTCCACACTTGAAGAGGCAAGGTGGTCACCCAATGTAGCAACTTGTATGTGGGAGCAGATTGGTTCGAAAGGGACAGCAAGGATGAGGAGCTTCTTTTGGGATAACTGGCACCGACCATCGTTACACGACATATTGAAAACCCTCTATGGCATGGTTTTCCTTTTTGATGCATATGGATGATGTTTATCGAGTCTTGCAAGGATCACTTTTTGCTTCTTTTTTTCGATTGCTCTAATGTATATTTCGGTTTTGCAAAATGTTTTAAAACCAATAGATCCTTGCATTGATCCACACATGGTTGTTTTTTAGCTTTTGGCCCCTGTTTCCTTTCAGTGGTATCAAAGCCTTAGCTCGATATTTTCATCCTATGTGAGTGTTTGATGTATTGTGTGTTAATTTTGGATATATATGTATCTGTTTCGATGTTGGTTTGCTTGGTGAGTCATTATTCGTCCAAAGTTGTCAATGTTTTCTAGGGAGTTTCAGTCGACTAAAGCTTTAGCTCAGTCGATCGAAGTTTGAACCTACGGTTCTGTTAATTTAAAGTCAACCGACCTCGAAGACCAAGATTTTTGGTTGATTGAAGTTGGAGCTAGTTGACTGAACATGTAAACTAACCTAAAACAAACGTTTGTTATGAAATTTATCTCACCAATTATTCTAGTGGGAGGATCTATTGACCGTCTTCAGCGACCACATTAGAATTTTGGTGGACTATTTTCATACTTTTGGTTTGTCAGTTAACCTAATTTCTTAGGTGTTCTCCTAGATGTGATGGGATTACATTAGGTAGGCTTATATTGGAAGGAAATATGACAAAGATGCCATAAGCCTGAAATTGGTAACACGCGTTACATAAACACCAAAAAATTTGAAATTGGATTTCAAAGTTTATGTCAACAAGTTCAATTAGATTGAATAGGGCGATCGTGGGCTAATTCAATGGGATTGAATGTATGTGAATGAATGAATGAATGCTACATGTATTTGCTCACTAAATATGTAATATTATTTATTCATTTGGGTTGTAAAGAGATATAAGATCCTGAGGCTCGGATCTAATTAATAGCTTGAGGCCCATGATGATCCAGTATATGCATGTGTATGCTTTGTTTTATTATGTATTGGATACATTGGTTAAAACTTAATGCATGTGCAAAGTGAAACCTTAAAATTAAAGACCGAAAAATCTTCCCAATTGTGCAAAGTAATACAAGTTATTTCTTTGAGGACTAAGATACAACTCCTAAACTTAATAGAAACAAATAACTTGAAGTACTTTTTCTATCCTCTGGATCCCTGACAGTCACCATTTATATATGCAATTAACTCTCCATTTCCTCCCTTCTTATAGAACATCCCAAACTAAGTTATTCTTTTTAGATACCTTAAGATCCTCTTTGTTGCTGCCAAATGGAGTTCAGTTAGTCTTTCTGTATAATTACTAATGAGGCTTACCGAAAACATCAAATATGGTCGAGCAGCCATTATATACATGAGACTTCCAATGATTTACTTGTAGTAAGTGATGTCTACTCTGACTCCATTCTCATTCTTCTCAAGCTTGAATCCAAGAACAATTGGGTTATGGACTAGATTGGAATTAATCATACCAAACCTTTCCAAAACTTCCAGTGCATACTTCCTTTGGTTAATAAAAATACCATCGGTATTTTGTATCACTTCAATGCCAAGAGTATCTCATTTTTCCAAGATTAGTCATATCAAACTCTAATTTCATTGATTTTTTAAACTCATCAATCATGGACTTATTGTTTCTAGTAAGAATGAGATCGTCAACATAAAGACACAATCGAAATTTTACCTCCTTTAGTCTTGACAAACAAGGTGTGTTCAAGTGGCACTTCTCAGAACCTTCTTTCATGAAATAAGACTTTATACGACTATACCAAGTCCGTATAAAGCCTTTTAAGTTTGTACACCTTCTTCTCATCACCTTTTTGTACATAGCCTTAAGGTTGTTCCACGGAAACTTCTTTTAATTCCCATGCAAGAAGGCTAACTTCACACCTAGTTGATAAATTATCCATGTTTTTTGAGCTATAATGGCAAGTGTCATACGAATTATATCTAGTCGAGCCACAAGTGCAAATACCTTAGTATAGTCCACAAGTGCAAATACAGAGTGTACCCTTTCACTACAAGCTGAGCCTTATATTTATCAACTTCTCCATTCTCATTGAATTTACTTTTGTAGACCCATTTTAATCCTATCTTCTTTCCTCCAGTAGGCAAGTTGGTTAATTCCCAAGTATCATTCCTCTCTATTGCTTCAATCTCCAAATCCATGGCTCTTCTCCACTTATCACTCTTCACGGCATGATCATATGAAATGGAATCACTAGCAACAAACATGACCAAGTGAGCCATATCGTCTTCCTCGGAAGAAGCTTCTCCACTGATATAGTCTTTCATCCAAATTGGTGACCTTCTTTCTTTTGTTTCAGGAGAGTTTGTTAAGTCTTAAAGTGATAATTCATCTATAGAAGAATAATCTTCTTTTGTTTTTATATGAGGGCTAGAATCTACTCCAGTTCATCTTTATTGTCACTTTCTCTCCACTCCAAATCAGCAATAATGGTTGCTTCACACTTCTTTTCCCAATTCCAATTTTCATTCTCCTTAAACACCACATCTCTGCTTATCAAGCTCTTCTGTGAAATTGGATCATATAGCCTATATGCCTTCGACTCCTCACTAACTCCAGGAAAAATACACTTCAAACTCTTCTCATCAAGTTTATTCGTTTAGCATCAGGAATATGAATATGAGAGATGCATCAAAAAACTCTAAAATACTCCATGGATAACTTGATTCCACTCCAGGCTTCTTCCAGAGTTTTATTCCTCACTACAAGTGTTGGGCTTTAATTCAAAACATGGATGGTCTAATAAACTACTTTTAGCCAGAAAGTTTTTGGAATCTTCTTCTCCTAGAGCATGCTTTGAACCATATCCATAATGGATTGATTCTTACATTCTGCTACCCCATTTTGTTGTGAGGTATATGAAGTTGTTAGTTTTCTTTGAACTCTTGTGATGTAAACTCTCCCTCGTAATTTGTACAAGGACTTTGTATATGTGACCTGTTTCCTTTTCAACTCGACTTTTTTAATTTTTGAATGTAATAAAGGCTTCATATTTTCCATTAAAAAATACACCCAAGTATTGTATGTAAAATCATTAATAAAAGTGATCAAGTACCTTCTTTTACTATTTGAGATAGGTGTGATGGGTCCACATACGTCAACATGCACTAGTTGAAGGATCTGAGAGGCTCTCCAAGTGCTATTCTTTGGAAATAAATCTATTTCCTTCTTCCCTACCAAGCAATCTCGACATACCTTAGATGAGGCTTTGTGTTATGGTAGCCTGTGTACCATCTTCATATCTTAGAGAGCTTTTAAACCATTTAGACTTAAATGACCATATCTACAATACCAAAGATGAGAAAGATCTTTCACGGTTGACTTGAAACAGATTTGTTCACTTGGTTGAGGGTAAGCAATGAAAATGAATATCCTGTTTGATGTCATCGTTGTTGTCTTCATGATCAGGCCTCTCTCAGGGTGATAAAATTTGCATTTTCCAAATTGAATAAGAATTGCATACCCTCTCTCCTATAATTCACCCACACTTATGAAGTTATTTTTTAGTTCTAGTACATAGAAGACCCAAGTGATCACTTGCACAATTCCATTGACTTGCAATTGTACATTTCCCTTTCTCATTACTACCATGTTGGAATTATTTACTAGCCTCACAGTTTCTTTGAAATTTGCATTAAAATCAGAGAAATACTCCTTTTGACTACTCATGTGGTTACTACACCCCAAGTCAAGAAACCATAATGCCTTCTTGTTGGTTTCCTTGGCATTCACATAAGCCATCAATAACATTTCTTCTATAGCCTTAGTGTAGTTTGCGTCATTCTCCACCTTGCTTGGACATTCATAGTGGAAATTCCCAAGCTTATGACAATTGTAACATTCAATGGTAGACTTGTTAAAGCTTTGTCTACCTCTTCCTCTAAAGCCAGCATGTCTTTGTCCTCTTCCTCCCGACTAATCATTATAAGTGATCTTGACTCATGTTGTGTAATACCCAATGTTTAATATTATAAGTATTTTTAGAAATTACGGGGTCAAATTTGGTATTTACTACAGTTTCGGGCCTTCGCGTAATATTCGAAACATAAACGAAGGGTAAGGGACTATGACAAGCAAGCCAATGAAGGTAAAATTGTTCCAACGAGCAATATTTGCTAAAACCAAGAGATTCGCGAAGATTTAAAGTCAAAAATACGCGATTAGGGGCAGTCGGGCAAAAGTGCAGATTTTGGAAAATACCTGAGGGAGGTCGAAATGACAAATTTTCTAGGAAACCTTGAGGGAAACGAATAGTTTAGAACTTGAGGGCAGTCGAGGAATTAACGAAAAGTCTAGGGGTGCCATGGATAGGGAGAAAATGCAATTAGAAAATTCATAGGGGCAAAACTGCAAAATTTCAAAATGGCATGGTGTGAATCTGACCGGCCGCCGGCAGCAGCCTCTGAGGCATTGGGAAGGTCGCCTAGAAGGGCTAGGGAGGTCTCCAGGTGATGATGCGGTGGTTTGTGGTTGCCATTGGCCGAAAAATGGCCTTGATGTGATCGAAAATAATGGAGGAAAGATTTCTGATTTGGCCAATTTTTTTTAGGGTTTTAGCTCATGATTTGGTTCTTTTTGATTGGTTAGGAGGCTAGATCTAGGGTTAAGGGGATAAGATCAGTCGATTTGAGGTGAAAAATTGGGTCGAGATCGGGTATAAATAGACGCTCGAGGCTGAGGGTTTTTCAAAGAAATTGAGTGAAATTTCTCCCATTTTGGCAAGAATCAAGCAAAGAGGTTAGAGGGCTTTTGTTCTTTGAGTCATTAGGATCATTTCTGGAGAATTTGGGATCATTTGGTGTAGAAATTACAAGGTTTTAAGAGGTTGGCCGAAAAATTGGGCCTCACCGGACTGCGGCTTGTAAATGGCTTTTAAAGCCTTTTTCGGTGGCTATTTCGGCCATTAAAGGGTGCCATCGATGTCGCCTTGAAGATATCTACAAGCCCCTATAATCGTTTGGAGCATCGGAGATCGCTGGAGCTGGAAAAGAAGGCTGGAGAAGACGACCTGGCCGGCCGCGCGTGGGCTTCACTCACCGAGCCCCTGGGTAGTGTGTGAGGGCACGTGAGGTAGGGTTTTTCCTTGATTTTAATTTTGTAATTTTTGTAAAATTATTTTAGGAATTATCATGGAAAAAGATTTGGTGAAACTTGATGTTAGGTATTTTTTATGAATTTTCGAAAGTAAGAAAGGTTTAAAAATAAAGAAAAATAGAGAAAATTGAGGAAAAATAGAAATATTGATTTCTAAGGTCCTAATGGTGAATAGGAGACGATTAGTGTGTTGAAAAGAAGGATTGCACATTTTTCGAGATGTGGCACATTTTTCGAGGCAAAAACTGGACTTTTTTGAATTGAGGTGAGTGGTTTGATTCTAGCTTTACCTTGTCTTGAATGTGTGTTGGAGTGTGTGTAGTGGGTTCTGGTGAGCGGTTTTACCCTCCCGAGCTTAGGAAATTCGTGATTGGACCGGTTCTAGTGAGCGGTTATACCTTCCGGAACTTGGATTATTTTGCAAAGGCGTTTCTTTTATGTGTTTGTGACATCTTTGCATATTGAACATGGGGTTTATTGCATCAACTGTTTTTCTTACAAAGGAGTCGGTGCATGGCGTGTGATTTTCATATTATCGGGGTGTCAATTGTTCTTGTCGTTGTTGGGTCCATATGGGACAGGATGGGGTCTTCTTGAGAATGGGACAAGGTTAATCCTAGTGAACGAGTGACACGGTAGGGCACTCGAGGGATTAAGTATGTTGCGGCAAGGTCAACCCCAACGGTGTGTGGAATGGATTTTCCACGGGAGGTTGAGTATGTCAGGGAGATTTTTCAAGTTAGACACATTGCATGTTGTCGTTGTCTATATATGCCATGCTTACATGTCTTTCATGCATTATGTAAACTGTTTCATGCCATCACTTAGATGTTTTTATCATCTAACCTGGGTTATGCCCCTGGAACATTCAACATTCCAGCCAGGGACTACTGCGAAGTCAAGGACATGACCGGTGGGGCCGACGGTGTTTAGTTGATAGTCGTTGTACCTTTTGAAGATGTCAGTATTTATTTTGGTATATGTACGAATGGTTATATGATAATGTTGTTATCATTTTGTAATGTAGTAACTTGTATTACGGTGTTGGGACACCTTGTATGAAACTCGTGGTAGGCCACGACATTTTGATGTTACTTATTCCGCTATATTATATTATATCTCATTTAGTTTTAAGTTTATTGATCTTGTTAGTTAAACGAATAAGATTGGGGTTCTCGGGATTTTTATCTGCATGTGAAGATTGCTCTTGAAATCACCGCGGGCGCTGGCCATTTTATGCGACGAGTGTTTTATTTGCATGTGAAGATTGTTCTCATGACGCCGCGTGTGACAAACTTGAAAAAAAAAAAAAGATTCCCGAGGATTCCCTTATAGTGACGCGCCCAGTGAGGCGGGGTGTTACATGTTGTCCCTTGATATTTCTACTTTAAGGAGTACCAAATATCTTTTGTAGTATCCTTGTTCAGAACAGTCTCCAGTATTGAACGATCGATGGCTTGAAAGAGGTAATTTTTTTCCTTTAGGTCTTTTAGTTTGAGACCTTCAGTCACATTTATTTCTGCTTCAGTAATGTTAGCTCCTTTTGTTATTGTAGGGATTCCTTTCTCCACCAAACCCTAATAGTCCTTCAAACATAAAATGTTTTTTATAAGCATGCTCCAATGGTCATAGTGTCCTTCAAGCTTTGGGATTGCAGGTTGCCCAAAACTATTTTCTACTGCCATATCTATTGCTTCTCACACTGTTGAAGGCTACTACTCCTCGAATGACTTTGATCAGGTGCTTTGATACCAAATGTTAAGGGCACAATGTTTATGTGTGTGAGTTAACTTTGAATATTAGGGAAAAACAATTCAATAAATTCAACAAAACAGGTTTGGCTTCTATAGCCTTTACAAAGAAACGGAAAATAAAAGAAGATAAAAAAAACATATCTCAACAACTCCTAGAATTGTGGTAGAGGCCTAGAGAATAGATCAAACTAAACAACGTTCCCTAAACAATAGGGATTATTCTAAAATACAATAACAAACTCCTTAATCCTAGTTGAAAACATTAAAATACTTCAACAAAAACTTTCAACTATTAAGTTTACAAAAACAGTCGACAACAAATAATTGAGAGCATACATATTAATCGGTCTATATTTTTAATGACCAATTGACATTCTTGAATAATCAGTTGACAATTTCAAAGAAGAATAGAAATCCAGACAATTTTTTTAACCTTGAAACATTGATCTAGAATGAATGCATTAAATAGGTCGACTTGTTTCAAGAACCAATGGATAGTTTAAAAAAACAGGTCAACAGTTTTTCACTGGATTTAATGTTTAATTTATTTTTCTTTTAAAAACTTTAACAATATTTGAATTTCACAAAATTTCATGGTTTTAAAGGACAAGTTCAAATCCATTTTTAAGGATTGTTTAAGATCAAAACTTTGAATTCTAAAACACTTAGTTTAACATGTCCAAAACCTTAGATCATCAATGAAGTAGATTGAATTGACTGAATGATTACTTAATGATTACAGATCAATACTTTTGGATCTTAAACATTGAATCAAAACTTTCGAATAATACACAAGACTTGAAATATAATTTTAAAACATTTTCCAAACTTATTCAAAGTAGTGTTTAAGTTTAGAACCTTGAAGACCAAAACACTTAAACAATACTTATTAAAGTTTTGTTTAAAGGTACTCATAATCAAAACCATTTCAAAATCAAACCAACAATTTCTTATCAAGATATAGTTCAACACTAACTCGAAGACATTAGAATAGGGTTAAGCACATTCTATTTTATCTTCATGGGACAATCAATATGCATATGCTAGTTATATGTTAGACCCACATAAGCCAAGTCTCAAACAAGTTATCTATTTTATATGGAAGTATTGTTATATCAAGCAATCTATGAATCAAACAATTACATCAACCTTTTTTAACCATTCGAAGATACTTGCAATTCATGAGACCAAAAGAGAGTACATTTTGTTAAAGTCCATGATAAACCATATTCAAGAAAAATGTGGGCTAGGCACACTAAAAGGTTCACTGACAACTGTGATATGAATATAATGTTGCATGTATTACAAAAATAAGAAGAGGTTACATCAAATGTGATAAAATAAAGCATATTTCTTTAAAATTCATTTATACACACCATCTCTAAAAGAATTGTGATAGTGATTTTAGAGAATTTGATTATTATGTGACAATTTAGTAGACTTACTTACAAAGGTAATACCAACTGCAATATTTATGAAGTTGGTACACAAGATTTGGATACATTAACGCAAGGATATCTCATATAGAACAACTGGAGATATTATTGAATCTCTTAAGGGGGACTTCTCAATTGCATGAGAATAGTGTACATTTTTTTTTTCCTTTGCTAATTTCTATCCATTGGACTTTTTCTTGGTGAGTTTTTTACGAGGCCTATTCATCATGGATTGGTTATTGAAAGTGGCATATTATGAATAATTATCATAATGGAAAACTACTGAAAAGGGAAATCTTGAATCTATGCATAGGATCACTATTTATCCTAATTGTCCATTAAGATGAACCATTATAAACAGTTACCTATGACTCATTTTGTATCATTCAAGAGATCAGGTATTCTACACATAAAGAAGTTTTCTTTATGAAAAGATCAAATAACTATAATTTTTAGAAACCTTTACAGTTGATTTATGCTATGTTTATGCCCGAACAAGGTTTTTACTAATGGCAAAAACCATGTTTGTGGTAGCCAACAGCTAGTGTGACTTTTGTTTGTTGGCAAAAACCATGTTTGGTAGGCAAAAGGTACGTAGTGTGATCTGTACAAAGAGGCAAAAAGCAAAAGACATAGTTTTCCCCTTTTGGCAAAAACAAGCTACAGTTTTGGCAGACATCATAACATAGTGCTAGTATAAAATTCAAAAGTACTTTCTTTTTATAGCTCATAGTTTTAAGATCTTGTTAAGTGAGGGATCATGTGATGTGGCTACACAATTTTATTTTGGGAATAATTTTGATTTGAATTTCATTTTAGGTATTTACTTGTAAATAGATATAATTTTTTTTTAAATCCTCTTTGTTAGATACCCCTTAATATTATATGCATCCAACTCATTTTAATTCTACATCATCCTTCATTATCCTCAAAACAACTATCCAATTTCCTTCTATGTCTGTGTGTATATATATATACACACACGCACATGTATATCTATATATCTATACATATATAGAAGTAGACAAAAGAAGATAATCAAATTGTGTACTCTTTCCATATAGACCAGTTGTGCACAATGTCATGATGTTGCCTTTCTTATAGAGCCCCTTGATTATAAAATATTGTTGAGGTTCAATGCTTGTGGGACCTACTAGGATGACACCTTCTAGTGATGTGGCTTCTTTAGCACGAGGCCTCGATATATTCATTTTGTCCATGTGTCCTAGTGGCACGGATAATGGGCCATATCCAATTGATTTGGTAAATAAACTTTCTATGAAATTGATGAAATGTTTGGGAAAAATAATTGCTTAATCATTTTTCTCATATTTTAATGATTTAGATTCATATATTTGAGAACGTTTTGAAAATTCAAACATTATACACTAAGTGTATTTCTTATAAACTTTTTTCTAGTAGTTTTTGCTACTTTTATGTCTAAACATGGTTTCTATGTTTATTGATTTGGAGATATCAAATCTTGTCAAGCCAAGGAGGATGTGACTTGGTTTAAATTTTATTTTAAGTTATTTTCTTGTAAATATATACAATTTTGTTAAAAACCCTATTAGCTAATACCCCTTGATATTATATGCATCTAACCCATTTTAATTCTACACCCTCCATTGTACTCAAACTATCCAATTTCTCTCTCTCTCTCTCTCTCTATATATATATATATATATATATCTACATATCTACATACAAACATGCATAGATGGGCGTGCACACACATATATGTATAAAACAAGATGAAAGTAGGCAACCAAATTGTGTACGTTTTTTGTATAAACCAGCTGGACACCATGTCTTTCTCCAATGCCTCCGAGCCGTCATTGATCTCTTTTACCACCCCCATCTCTCTCTCTCTCTCTCTCTATATATATATATATATATATATGTATGTATGTTATGAAATTGGATTGAATACAAACCACTATCAAACAATCAACCACATACACTAATATAGAATTTTACGTGAAAAACCCAAATCAAGAAAAACCATGGATAAAAAAAAATAAAATATCACTAAGAAAATAATTGCTAGTATAAAATAATATTACCACATGCTAAAATTTCATTTAACCTGGGCACCTATTTATAAACTTAAAATCATCTATAGGTGTACACAAAAAATTATATTTTGATCAGAAGATGATTCGTGAGAATATTCCTCCAGATGAGATAAATCTCACATAAAATTAAATTTGACAACATCATAATCACAATCAATTTTGAAATCATAATCACGGTCAAATTAGGAAAGCAAATCACAAATGAATTTAGATTTTGAGTCACAATTATGAAAAATCTCCACCTTGACTCTAAATCCACAAATGGAATTATTCAAAATTTTTTCTTCCAACGAAATCATAGAGAATTAATCTCCCTAACAAATACTAACAAAATCTACACAATGCTCAAACTTTGCAATAGGTAGAGACTTGGTCAACATATCTGCAGGATTATCATGAGTGTTGATTTTTCTCACAGTAACTTCACCACGAGCAATAATATCTCGAATAGAATGATTTCACACATCAATGTGCTTCATTCTATAATGAAACATCTAATCTTTAGTGAGAAAAATAGCACTTTGACTATCACAATAGACTATATTGTCATGAAGATTCTCACTAATTTTACCAATCAACCCTTTTAGCCAAATAGCTTCTTTAACGGCCTAAGTAATTACCATATATTCTACTTCTGTAGTAGACAGGGTGACTGTGGACTGTAAGGTAGCATTCCAACTGATAGCACAACCACCAATGGTGAACACATACCCAATAAGCAATCTCTTCTTATCAGGATCACTAGGCCAAATCAAAATCAACAAAACCAATAACTCCATCTCTAGAGTTTTCAAACTATAAACAGGTATTAGCGATACCACATAAATATTAGAAAATCCATTAGACTACCTTCCAATTTTCTTTACTAGGGTTAGCCATGTATCTACTAACCATGCTCATTGCATGAGCCAAATTAGGGCGTGTACAAACCATAGCATACATAAGACAACCCACTGCACTAAAGTATGAAATTTTTGACATTTTGTCAATTTCATCATCTGATTGAGGAGATAAGCTCAATGAAAGCTTAAAATGTGCAACCAACAAAATACTTATAGGTTTAGCCTTCTGCATATTAAATTTTTCCAAAACTTTCTCAATGTATCCTCATTGACTTAGATACATTTTACTTGCCTCCCTGTCTCTTGAAATTTACATTCCAAGTATCTTCTTTGCTACTCCCAAATCTTTCATCTCAAATTCTTTATCGAGCTAAGCTTTCAATCTCCTTATCTCATCCTTATCTTTTGATGCTACTAGCAAATCATCAACATATAGAAGCAGATATATAAAGGACTTGTTCTTGTTCCTTTTAAAATAGATATAACTGTTACAACTACATCTATTAAAATGTGCTTAATCATAAAGGAATCAAACCTTTTATACCACTGCCAAGGAGACTGTTTCAGGCCATATAGAGACTTTTTCAACAAGCACACATAGTCTTCTTTGCTTAGAACTTCAAAACCCTTTGGTTGTTGCATATATATATCCTCATCAAGTTCCCCATGTAAGAACATTGTCCTTGAATAGCCATAATTCGAGTAGTGCCCGAATGGAACTGAGTTTCACAATTGGGGAAAATACATCTATGAAGTTAAGACAACGTTCACAGAAGTTAAGACAACTCTTAGTGTAACAACCTGTTAGTGGGTTTAGAGTATTTATTAAAATTTTATTTCATATGTCATATTTTGGGGGCATCATTGAAATTAAATGTTGGAATTAATTATTTTTATATGAGAATATTAATTTTTGGATTTAATATTTGAAATATTGGGATTAAAAGGCCATTAGCGAAAAAGTTACGTTAGTGGAAATATTAATTTTGGAATCAATGTATGGTGAATAGTTAAAGAATGATTGTGTGGATAATGGGTTTGGGCCAAGGGTTAAAAGGCCCAATAGAATTGAAGAGTTGAAATTCATTTATAAATTGGGTTGAGGCCATTGGGCTTAAAATGAATTAAATATGTGTGCTATTATATTTGGGGCCTAAGATAGAAGTGGTCCATTTATTTAATTGGGCGATTGATTTGGGCTTGGGCCCATGTGTATAAAAGGTGGCATTATAATTAAATGAAAATGATAAATGTGACAAATGACAAAAAGGGACATGCTTTATGGAAAAGGTGAGGGAAAAAATGGGAATTTCATAATTGGTTTGATAAAGAAAGTGAGAAAAAATAAGAAAATGAATGCCCAAATTAGGTGTAATGCCTTGTGTATGGTGTGTGTAAAAGATAAGGGTAAAAGGGTAAATAGCCAAGGGGAGTGGTTGGCAGCCCACTCCCCCTCCATACCAACTTGCCCATTCTTCCTTCTCTCTTTGTCTTTCCCGTAAGCTCTCTCTTCTTCTCTTCTCTTCTTTTGTTTCTTCTTCTTCTCTATTTCCACTTCATTGGAGCTTCAAGTGGGTAGGAACTACAATGTTCAGGCAGCTTCTTGTCTTCTTCAATTTTCATCAAGAAGGCAAGTTCTCCTTGCACTTTTATTTCATTTTTTGCAAGCTTCCTGCTCCTTTTCTACTATCTTCTAATGCAAGGTAAACCCTTATATTTAATCAAAGCTCTTGTTATCATCTCTTCAATGGTGGTTTTTGAAAGCTTGTAGTTAAATGTATTAGTTATGTGTTTTTCTCAAATCTTGTGGATTTCCTTCAATGGTGTCATTGAGTCTTGTTTTAGTCTCTATGGGGTGTGTTTTGGGTGTTTGTCATTCATGGATTTTTAATTTCATGTGAGTTTAGTCAACTATTCGAGCTAAAAATTTTGAAACATAATCCGTGTATTTCAAAATTTAATCAAACATAAACTTATATTTCAAAACTTGCATTCTATATTTTGAAACTTGCTCAAGAAGAAACTTATATTTTGAAACCTGCACTCTGTATTTCGAAACTTGCTTAACAGAAACTTACATTTCAAATCCTTGAACTCTTTAGACCATAAATTTTTGTCCCGATATCGAAATTAAGATCCATTTTTTTTTTTGAGACCCTAACTCAATGAGATTAGATTTGGTATAGGATTTGAACCATCTGGCCAACTATTGAGTCTGTGGGATTCCTTTGAAATGTATACTTGATTCGTAGCTTTTCTTTCCTTAAAATTTGTTCAATCTTAAATTCTGGAATCAAATACTTCCACCTTGACCCGATTATCAATATTATCAAATAATTGCACTTAATTGATGTGGTGGAACCTATTTAAACATTGAATTGTGTGAAATACTCAAGAATCTTAGTGGACAAAAATTGAGGGTGTGTGAATGTTACTTGTTATAACTTTGCTTGTGATTGGGTTGCATTGCATTGTGTTACCATATTGCTTCGCATTATGATGTTGGGTCATGCTTTTTATGTGTGGGGAGTGTGGGCATTAACATGACACAGTTGGCCTATGAGTGCTGACTTGTGTATGTTAGGCGAGCATATGTATTAGACCATTCGTGTGTGTGAATTCCTACATTAGCGTAGCATGGCCTGATGCTTGTCTTATGGGGGCCTTTCCATCACGCTAATGCTACAAGAGCCATTGTATTCCTTATGTGTTGGATTACATGGTAGTGTGTCTTCATAATTATACTGCATGGTAGCAGTGGTGGTGGAAATTGGCTTGTGATTGTTATATGTAAGACTAGGGGTTTGAGTCCCACAACAACTGTATCTTATGATACATAAGACTGGGGGTTTGAGTCCCACAACAACTATATCTTGTGATGCGTAAGATTGGGGGTTTGAGTCTCACAACAGTTGTATCTTGTGATGCATAAGACTAGGAGTTTGAGTCCCATAGCAGCTTGTGATCTTGATGTGATTGTGAGTGCTTTAGCAAGTGATGATGATGAAGGTGGATATGATACTGATGGATGTGATATGAGAGCCTTGGGCTGATGTTATTGATTTGGTAGCTTATTCTTAGCTACTAGTAGGTTTGTATTCAGGGTTTTCGGTGCCAATGTATGCATTTATGTGGGCTCATGAACCATATGTGTGCATTTATGCATTTATGTTATGGCTGGATATTGTGTTATATAACCACATGGCATGGGTTGTGTGTTATTTATGTATATAAGACTAGCGTGTGTTTCCATATACGCCATGATATGCATGATGTTCAGGGAAAGTCTGGTCATATCCATTTTTTGTTATTTATATATACTTGCCGAGCCTTGTGGCTCACCTTGAAAATGTGTTTTCATAAAATGTAAGAAATTGTATTTCTTAAAGGATTGTTGTTGGCAAGTGTAGAAGGCATGAATCCAATTGATGTCTAGATGTCGGGTAGTGATTTTCCCTTGACTCTGAGTTATTCATGCATTCATATATCGATCTATTGATGTTTTCCTTTGTTATATACTTGCTAAGCCTTGTGGCTCACCCTTTCTTCTTTTTTCATTCTAGGAAAGGGGAAGATAGTTATTTGGGGGAGTCCCAGTTAAATGTGTATAGAGATGTCCCAGCCTCAAGATCCATAGGTATAGTATTCAGGGCATGAGCAGAGTACTTCATTATGTACTTAAAGTCTTAGTACCCTTTTATTTTGAAAGTGTAAAGGTGGTAAGCCAGAGATGATGATGTAAAGAATGTGGTAATATTATTTTGTCTCCTATTAATAGTGAGCAAATGTGGAAATGAAAAGAAAATTTTGGAAATTTTGAGTACCTATATCCATTTTGAATAGACCTTCTCTCGGATTTCCTATGCTAGTAGGTAAATCTAGGAGCAGGTCCTAATACCTGGTGTACCTTATTTCTTCTTGAATATCCATTTGCACTCAATTACTTTCTTATTCTTGGGTAATTTCGTCTATTTTCAAGTACCATTTTTGTGTAAGGATTACATCTCTTCTTGCATTGTAGTAATCTACCTCCCAGATTCAGCACAACTAACTGCTTGAGAATAAGTGGAGGCTCTTCATTATAATCAATATCTTCAACCACATTTAAAGCATATGCAACGAGATTAGCTTTAACATATCTTTGAAGAGGCTTGATATTTCTTCTGGGTCTATCCTTAGCAATACAATAATCTGATGGACCAACACTTTCTTTCAGGCTTAACTTAATCTGAGATGACTACATCTCAAATGTTTGACTCTTGTCATTTCAAGCTCCACCTGAATATCAAAATTCTAGTAACTGATATGGTTAGATACTTTTGTAGATGAACCACAATGCATAGCAATTTCATCAAAAATAACATCTCTACTAATCACAACTTTAGATGTTTCTGGATCCCATAACTTATAACCTTTAACACCAGCTTTATAACCAAGAAAGAGACACCATTTAAACCTTGGTTCTAATTTACTGTTATCAGCATGAATAAATATAGGACATCCAAAAATTTCCAAATTAGAATAATTCGCAGGAGACCATAACTCTTTTGGAGTTTTCTTGTCAATAGCGTAAAAGAGACCGATTAACCAAGAAACATGCCATATAAGTAGCCTCGGCATAGAAAGACTTAGATAAACTGGAATTAGACATCATACACTATACCTTTTCCATCATGGTTATGTTCATCTGCTTGGCTACCCCATTTTGCTATGGTGTACCTAAAACTATTAAATGCCTTAGAATTCTTTCTTTCTTGCAAAAATCATTAAATTCATATGAATAGAATTCTAAACCATTATTTGTGCAGAGATGCTTAATCTGTCTGTCAATTTGTTTCTTAATCATAATCTTCCATTGACTGAAAGTAGTAAAAACATCAGTCTTTTGTTTCAAGAAGAATTCCCATACCTTTCCACAAAAATCATCGATAAAAGTCAACATATATCTAACACCACATTTAGAGGGTACTCTGGCCGAACCCCTAGAGATCAGAATAAAATAGTCCATTATACCTTTTGTATTGTGAATGTCTTTATTAAATCTAACCCATCTTTGCTCATTGAAGACGAAGTGCTCACAAAACTCCAATTTTTCAGTACTTTGCCCTTCAAGAAGTCTTATTTTGCCCAATTCAACCATACCTATTTCCCTCATAAGTCCAAGACACATATGCCATAACTGAGTGATATCGGTATCAAATAAAGAAGAAGTAAAACTAGAAGCATCACCTATAACAGTAGAACCCTATAGAACATACAATCAACCGTACTATTTTGTACCTTTCATCACAATAAGAGCACCTTTACTGACCTTAATAACTCCACCTTCACCAATGAACTTGAACCCATTCAAATCAAGAGTACTCAATGAAATAAAATTTCTTTTGAGATTGGGAACATGTCTGACATCAATTAAAGTTCGAACAATACCATTGAACATCTTAATTTTAACTATTCCAATACCAATAATTTTACAAGAAGAATTATTATCCATCAACATATCACCAGAATTCAAAGTTTTATATGTCGAAAACCAATCCTTATTAGGAGATATATGAAATGTGCATGCTGTGTCAAGGATCCAATCTTCACTAGTTTTAATAACCTCATTAGATACCACCATAATTTTCCCTTAATTACTATTATTTTTAACAACATTGGTTTCACTGAAAGTTTCTGGTTGTTTTCCTTTCTGGTCAAATTTTTGTCTGTTAAGTTTGTTCTGTAGCTTATAACACTCATTCTTTATGTATCCTTTCTTCTTATAGTAATTACAAGTTTTTTCTTTGTTCTTGGACTTGGATCTACTTTTCCCTCTATCACTAGAATTTTTATAATATTTCTCCCTCTAATCAACAGACCCTCTCCCTAATTTTCAAAATTCCCCAATAACTGCTTATCAATTTTTTCTTTCAATAATAAAGCATCATAAACTTCATCTAAGGTGAGAGTATCATGACTATAAACTATGGTGTCTCTAAAAGTTGAATATGAGGCCGGTAGAGAACATAACAAAATCAAACCCAAATCCTCATCATCATACTTAACCTCCATACTTTCCAAATCATAAACAATTTCTTTGAAAACTATTAAATGGATTTTAATAGACAGACCTTTAGCCATTTGATGAGAATATAGCCTCTGTTTGAGATGCAACTTACTGGCATAGGCTTCTTTAACTATTGATGACGAAGAAGGAGGTAGATGTACTGCGGTAGTCAGACAGTGGCAGGGGTAAAAGATGGGTAACGTAACTGAAGAAGAAGATGATGATACCATAAATCAGATCTAAAGGTTGAGATCTACAAATGTTTGATGGTTTGATCCAATGGCTCTGATACCACTTTGTTATGAAATTGGATTGAATAAAAACCATGATCAAACAATCAACCACACACACCAACATAGAATTTTATGTGAAAAACCCAAATCAGGAAAACCACAGGCAAAAAGAACAAAATATCACTAAGTAAATAATTGCTAGTACAAAAGTGATATTGCCACAAGCTAAAATTTCATGTGACCTTTGCACCTATTTATAGACCTAAAATCATCTATAGATGTACATAGGAAATATTATCTTGATTAGAAGATAATTCATGAGGATATTCCTCTAGATGAGATAAATTTCACATAAAATTGAATTTGACAACATCATAATCACGGTCAAATTAGGAAACCCAATCACAAATGAATTTGAATTTTGAGTCATATAGAAATTTTACACTCTCTTTGGGGTTTTTAATCTTTAATTCAATTTTAATATCTTAATGGGTTCTTGGTTCTTCACTCTCTTCAACATGAGGAAATCATTAGAGCTGGAACCGACAATTTTAGATGATTTTCCAAAGGGTTGTTTCACATCGGTCCTACTCCGCTTGGATCCATTAGAGATTTACAACCTTGTAAGGGTGAATCGATGCTACGCTTTCACGGTGCTTCCTCTATCGATTTTATGTGGTTGTCCAAATTGCCTCCAGATTATGACACCATCATTAATAGAGTGTTCAATGATTTTCCTTCAACACTATGAAAGAAAGATGTTTACGCGAGGCTCTGTAGATAGAATTCCTTCGATGAAGGAACAAAGGTTTTATTTATCTCTTTCTCTTTCTCTCTCTCTCATATGCTCTATTTCTTATCACTAAAATTTTGTTGGGTAATGTTCATCATCGTTTCTGAGAAAAAGGAAAATTAAACGTTTGCTAAATGTATTGTATTTTACTTCATTGGCTTTTATAGATATCTTAAATCGGACATTAATTCTTTTGATTTTAATTATTGAGATTTGTTGTTAATAATGGCTATCAAATTTGAATTTTGTGCAAATAGTGTGGTTGGATAAGAAAATGAAAAAGTTATGTTTGTTAATTTCTTCGAAAGGCATGGCAATAACTGGAATTGACGATCAGAGGTACTAGAATTATATTACAACTAAGGAATCTAGGTGAGAACTTAAGCTTGTTGTTGAAGGAATATCTTGATTCTTTTCCATGGTTTGGTTTGGCGGTCTTTAAGAGAATGAATTTTGTGTTTTATACCCATTTTACTTTGAAACGACCATCCCATTATAAATATATTAATTTGCTTATAACTAGAATTTGTTTTCAATGCATGTTCTACCCTATTAGATATGGCTTAAAAGAATGGAGAAGACTACAAATAGAGTAATTTGATTAAGGTGTGCAATTTGCAAAACATCTCATCTTTTCTCAAAAAATTAGTGACGGATTTTTATGTTTGTATTAGTAAATGAAATTGTTTAGTATTTAATAATTGAAAAATTGTTTAAGAAAGCTATGTAGTCTTCTTGTTAAATACATGATGTTGAGTTTAATTTTGCTGATGAATATTAATGCAAAAATTTAATGACCCCTAAGGACTATCCTCAATATATTACTCTAGGGCTTCAAGGATTATCCTAAGTGCTCATAACATATGAGTGACATGTTGAGACTTGTGAGTAAGTTTAGGGTTAAGATGATACCCTAAGTGCTCAAACATCTATTAATCAAGTAACACATAAAGTCTAGAAAATAACATCACTCAAGATATAAGATTAATGTCCATCAAAGATATACCTAATGCTCAGGTGACAAACATCAAGTCATTGAGTGAATAAATATATATTCAAGTAATGATACTTAACTTATGGGCCATAGAGTTTAATTTGATTATTTGTTGTTTAGAAGGAAAAATATCTAATATTGAAGTTTTTTAATATTCTAAACTTTAATGGTCATAACACTTGACTTTTTAAAAGTGATTTGAAAGTTCTTCAAAGAGTTCAAATTGACTATTTATTGGAAAAACACTTGGAGAACTTAAAGATTAAGTATTTGTTGCTTGGTAAGAAAACCATTCAAGTATTCAAGGATTTAAAACATAAGCTTCAAGATAAGAAAATAAAACTAAAATTAAGTTGTTAATCGACTAATAGTGCTTGTTAATCGCTTAACATGCTTACTACTTGAGTCAAGTTAAATTGTAACTGAGTAATTATGTTTGAGAACGTTAGTTGTAATCATTTTTAAATATTATTTGAGTATTAAATGTTGATAATCGAGTGAGGAATGTTATTGCTTGAAGATTTCTCAACTAACATATATATGTAATCAAGTAATATATATATCTATATATATCTTATATATATATATATCTACATACATACATGCATAGATGGGCGTGCACACGCATATATGTACGAAACAAGACAAAAGAAGCCAACCAAATTGTGTGCTCCTTTTGTGTAAACCAGCTGGACACCACGTCTTTCTCCATTGCCTCTGAACAATTGTTTATTCTCTTCTACCCCCTCCCATCTCTCTCTATCTTTTTATATATATATATATATGAAGCAATCAATATCATAATCTAACCTCTCTCAGTAAGCAATCACTTGGTTTTATCATATATAGAAACTTTTCACTCTCTTTGGGGTTCTTAATCTTTAATTTCCATTTTAATATCTCAATGGGTTCTTGGTTCTCTACTCTCTTCAACATGGAGAAATCATTAGAGTTGGAGTCGTCAAGTTTAGGTGATTTGCCAGAGGGTTGCTTGGCATCGGTCCTACTCTTCTTAGATCCACTAGAGATTTGCAACCTTGCGAGGGTGAATCGACGCTTTTGTGGTGCTTCCTCTGTTGATTTTGTATGGTTATCCAAATTGCCTCCGAATTATGACGCCATCATTCACAGAGTGTTCGATGATTTTCCTTCAACACTATGCAAGAAAGATGTTTACGCGAGGCTCTGTAAACAGAATTTCTTCGATGAAGGAACAAAGGTTTCATTTATCTCTCTCCCTTTCTCTCTCTTTCTCTCTCTCTCTCTCTATATATATATATATGTTCTATTTCTTATCACTAAATTTTATTTTGGGTAATGTTCATCGTCATTTCTAAGAAATAGGAAAATGAAATTTTTACTAAATGTAATGTATCTTACTTACATTACATTAATTTTCTTAAACCAGACATTAATTCTTTCAATTTTGATTATTGAGGGTTGTTAATAATGGTTGTCAATTTTGAATTTTGTGCAGGTAGTGTGGTTGGATAAGAGAACAGGAAAGTTATGTTTGTCAATTTCTTCGAAAGACATGATAATAACTGGAATTGATGATCAAAGGTACTGGAATTATATTCCAACTGAGGAATCTAGGTGAGAACTTAAATCTGTTGTTAAAGGAATATCTGGTTTCTTTTCCATGCTTTGGTTTAGTGGTCTTTAAGAGAATGAATTTTGTGTTTTATGCCCATTTTACTTAGAAAAGACCTTCCCATTATAAATATATTAACTTGCTCATAACTAGAATTTGTTAGTAGTGCATGTTCTACCCTACTAGATATAGCCTAAAAGAATAGAGAAGAATACAAATAGAGCAATCTGATTAAGGTGTGCAATTTGCAAAACATCTCATCTTTTCTCAAAAATTAGTGATGGATTTTTATGTTTGTATTAGTAAATGAAAGTTTTTAGTATTTAATAATCAATTTTTTTTTTTTAAAGAAAGCTATGTAGTCTTCTTGTTATTAATTGTTGGGAAATTTTGTATTTTAAGTTTGGACGAGTATATTTTCTAAATTTCCAAAGCTTGTAGTGTTCTAGAAGCACTTATATTTATAATTTTTTCATTTTGTCAAATTATGCATTTATGGAGAAAAAGGAAAAACCATACAACTGTCTCAAACATTCCCTTTTAAGATATCGAAAGAAACCAAGTACCATGGATTATTTTAACAATTGTTAAACTTTTGACTGTTCTTCTATATTGTAGTAACAATGGCAAAACAATACCTATTTGTCTAGGTAGCAACAAACTAAAATAATGTGGATTTTCTTTGCTTGTAGATTTGGCATGGTGGCTTATCTCCATCAAATTTGGTGGTTTAAAGCTAATGGAGAGGTTGAGTTTCCATTCCCACCTGGTAAATATAGTATGTTTTTCAGGGTGCATTTGGGACGGGCTTCAGAGAGGTTTGGGAATCAAATTTGTAACTCAAATCAAGTCCATGGTTGGGATGTACAACCAACACAATTTCGATTTTCAACTTATGATGGGCAAGGTTCCAGATCTCCATGCTTTGTAGACACACCTGGAAAATGGATCCACTACCATGCAGGCGATTTCGTTGTTGACTGCCATCAAACTGCACCAAAGAAAATCAAATTTTCGATGACTCAAATTGCTTGTTCATATATTGAAGGTGATTTATGTTTAGATTCTTTAGTTATATATCCTACTGAGTTTAGAGAGAGGGTAGAGCCTTTTTAAGTGGCCCTATTAACCTTTCTTAGTTGATACTTGTGTAGGAGGAGATGGATATATATATATATATAAGAAACATATATAGAATGATTTCAGTCATGTGATCGTTAAATATGTAATTGTGAGAGAAATATATGGAAGAGTACTATTTAATGTTCAAACTAGAATTAATATATATATATATATATCAACTACTTGTGTTTGATTGGCATGTTGAAAGCTTTCATTCTTTTTGTTCCTCAAGTTTTTGGTTAATATGTACTTCACTTACATGCAAAACATGAAGTTGAGTTTGATTTTGACAATGTTTTGATGATGAATATTTAATACAAAACTTTATTGAACCTTAAGGATTATCCTAAGTGTTAATAACATATGAGTGATATGTCGAGACTTGTGAGTAAGCATAGGATTAAGATGTGTAAGAACAAATAGGAGTGTCCACCCTACAGAGGGGTGAATTGGGTGTATTAATTTTTTTTATTTATTTTTTTTTTGCATATTTTGAAATCTATTGCATACAATCAAATTTTGAGTAATCATCATTTCAAACAAGTACAGTTACTAGTATAAAGTTTATCAATGAAAGAAAATTGTGATTACAAAAATTTTTGTTTCATGAGAAAACATTTATGCTTGAAGATGTAAATCAAATCTTATGACTTGATATAAAAATATGCAACAAGCAATAATTACAACCAAAGAAAAATAGGAAGTAATCTCAGGACACTACATTTATAGTGGTTCAACCAACAAGCCTACTACACTACCTTAGTTCTTCACTAAGGATTTTAAAATACTTCACTAAGAATTAATTTTTCAAGGGATCAACTACAACCCATTCATAGCTTTTACAGGTTTTTCTAGAACCTCAGTTTTTACAAGTTAAACTATAACCTCATGTAACATCCCGCATCGAGCGATAGGAAGGGCTAGATCAACTTACCCTGATGGGCCTATGTGAACTTCCCAAAGGTCACCCATCTTTCCTTACTATCCTCGATATATATACTAGCTTCTCTATAGTCCCTTCTTAGACCTGACCTTATGTCGGTTGACTAAAGATGGGAAGATTGCTAACCCATGACCTTAAGTCGACCGAGACTTCAACAGAAGCCACAAACAAGCTACTAGATGACTTAGGTTAGCTGAAGTGGAAAATTCAATCAATTGAAGTTATAATGGAGTTAAAAAGTAATAAACACACCAAAACTCCCAAGTCTGGTTTCCTAACCCCTAATTTGCCATTCCTTTGAGAAAGTAGGGTGAAATAAACCCCATGGAGACTCTTATTGGGATCAATAACATCTTAGGAAAAAAAATCCAAGAAAATTTAAAAGAAAATGGAAGAAGAACCCCATTAACTACAAAAATGATTTTCAATAACACAAAGAAACAACCTATGATCATTGACGCAACAAAAGAGGCTTCAAACCACATTTAGGGATAGATAGATAATCTAGACTTGCTTAAAAGAAGAAGAGTAGAAGAAACTTGCACAATCCAAATAAAAGTGCAAGAAAGAACTTGCCTTTGAGTTGCTTGCCAATGAAAAGAAACAGGAGAAGAAGGAACCATCTACAAAAGCCCCACTCCTTTGAGCTTCTAAACCACCAAGAAGAGAAGAAAAAAGAGAAACAAAATGGAGAATAAAAAGATTCAGGAGCAAAAATTAAAAGAGAAGAATAAGATGCAAGCAAGTAAGGAAGGAGGAAGAAGAGCATGGCATGCACGTCTCCCTTGTAGGATCATAACGAGGATACATAGCATGCAACGGAAGCGTTTTTAAATAAAAACTTTCCTCGTATTGATTAGAATCTAGGAAACTTACTTTTCCTACGGATTACCGGACGGAATGAAGCGACAGGCGGAGGATGGGCGGGAGCTTCTTCTCGTGGTGGAGACGACGGCTGTCCTACAATCCTCCGGCTCCTTCGCATCAGAACTTGAAGGCTCTCTTTTGATCTTCCAAGGAATGACTCAAAACTCGTGGCCTCTCTTTCGGTGAAGAAGAGTAAAAATTGACTTAGATGAAAAACAACCAAGGAGAGAATATATAGGGAGAACCCTAGGGTTAAAACCCTAGTGGGCCAAACCCTAGTGGGCCAAGTCCATTTAATTAATTTTCTAATTGGGTTAGCCCAATTAATTAATTAAAAACTAATGAACTATTATTTTATTCTAGCCCAATTAATTATGGACCATTCTGAATAAAATAATTCTCTCTCAATGTAATTCACCCAACAAGCCAAATGTATTAAATAATACATGAGTTATATCGAGCTACCCCGGGGACCAAAAGACAAATTATTCACGGCTACTAAAATGACCAAAATATCCTTGCTACCTAGTAGCTATATTCTTGTCATTCTAAGTGTTCCAACTATCACCATATGGTAACACTGACCCCACGAATAATTTTGCATATGCCATGTCTTTGACCTACTAGTGTAATGACGAAAATACCCCTCTGCGTAGCACCCATCATTTAGAAAGGAATAATGTACTAACACCTCTCTAAATGATTTCTACCATCCTTAGATCACTAGTCCAATAATCCGTGACTACTCGAATGTACTTGCTTATCACTGGGAGCTACCCAGAAGCACACACTCTTAAGTCACGTTCTCAGGGCCCTGGATTATTTGATTATTCTTGGACAATCACAAGGGAGTGAATCACAGAAACTATCTTGTATTAGTCTGTCTTAGCTAATTAGAAACCATACTCCCAACTCAAAAGGTTATTGATCTTTGATAGACCTCACCTACAGTGAATCTAAGAATATAGCTCTAGGTTCACTAGACCACTAACTAATACTCAAGTATTAAAGTACTCGTCCACGTAGTAGCAGTGATAGACTAGCTCCATGATAATTAGTACTTTGTCATTAGCTTCTATCACAGGTCCACTCTACGCATTCCAAATGCACTTGTACAATTAGAGTAAACGGACTGTTTACTGGCTAAGGCAAGCCATCCTCCATTAGGATCTATTGCACAATGATCTTATCATGATAGAATGCCCAGTTCTATCAAAAGATCAAGAGTAATATTTTCTTGCTTATTAAGTATCCATGATTCATGCCTAACTGTGAAGAACGACCCATCACATGAATCACTTACTTAATAGCATGGACACTTTTCCAACAATTAAATGCAAATAATATATGTGCCATAAACTGACTAAAAGAAACATCATTACCATAAATTAAACAAAACGTGTCTTTAGGGCATACATTTCCAACATCCCTCCCCTTCTCCCATCAATTTTTTCCCTCATTTCCACATTTGCCCTTCCATTGTACACACATCATATAAATATCCAAGCCCCTTTTGGTCATTTTCCATTTCTCTTATTCTTTCCCATTTTCTTTATTCTCCCTATTTAGGAAATTTCCATTATTATCCTTACCTTTTTCCTACACCATATATACAAGGTAAGCCCTCTTTGGACTTTTCCCATTTCCTTTTCTTCTTCCTTTACCTTAACCAACCCCCATGATACATATATATATATATTTATAATCCAATTAACCATTTAATTAGTCAAGCATTATTCACCCATATATGCATATATATTATATTCTCATTTATGTGAGCTCGTCAAATTTAATTTTCCTTACATTTATTTCTTATAAAAATATTTTCCATTAAGTCACCCCTCTTTAACAACACATAAATTATTTCCAACAAATAATTAATAAAGGAAAAATTTTCTAATACCCAAAATAAAATACCAATAACTCCTAGACCCACTAACGAGTCGTTACATCTTGAGTTCCAGTTAAGTATTTGAAAATTCTATTAACTATCATTACTTGAGATTCTTTAGGATTTAATTGGAATCTTCCATATAGGCATACTAAACATGATATTGGGCCTACTTGTCATTAGGTAGAGTAAAGGCTTTATCATACTCTTATAGAGTTTTTTATCCACGCTTATGCCTTGATCACCTTTATCTAGCTTTGTAGATGTACTCACAGGTGTGCCTATTGCTTTAGCATTTTCCATCCCAAATTTCTTTAACATTTCTCTTAAATAATTAATTTGCTTGATTCACAAAAAATTCTTTTTTAATTTGTTTTACTTGGAGGCCTAGAAAGTATGTGAGTTCTCCCACGAGGCTCATCTCAAATTCACACTTCATTAAATTTGTAAAATTTTTGTAAAGCTTTTCACTTATACCTCCAAATACTATATCATCTACATATACTTGGATTATTAAAATATTTGATTCCTCATTTTTTTATGAAGAGAGTTGTGTCAACTTTCCCCCTTGAAAAATCTTTTTCAATGAGAAATTTACTCAATCTCTCATACCAAGCTCTAGGAGCTTGCTTGAGACCATATAAGGCTTTTCTAAGCTTACACACATGGTCCTCTAAATGAGAATTCTCAAAGCTGGGGGTTGTTCCACATAAACCTCTTCATTTATGTAGCCATTTAAGAATGTGTAACACCCAGTGTTATTGTTGTTAAGAGAATGAGAAAGGAAGTGAGAAACTTCCAAAAATGCCCTTAAGAAGGTGATGGATCCTTAAGAATTATGGTGCCCTAAGAGAGGGGTATTTTGGTAATTTGAATAGTGAAGTCAACAAAGGGTATTTTTGGTAATTTGGGAGTAAATTCCATAAAGGAATTAAATTGTGGAGAATGGGAAAATAGAGAATATTCAATTATGAGAGAAAATAATTGATTTTCCCTAAATTGGTGAATTAAGGTGGTAATGCTACATGGATGATTGAGATGGAATCTTGGAAGCCAAGTATGGTGTCTTAGAGTGACACATGGCATTATGTGGTCCAAGATAAATGGAGAGATTTAAATAAATGCAAAAGAAATTATATTAGTCTTTCAAGCATTTAATGAGGGGCATGATGGTGGTGAATTAAAGAAAATCCCAAAAGAAAATTGAAAATTAGTCACCCATTAATGTTTGGAAAATATGAGATTTATTTAAAGGGGAAAAGAAATGAATTATGTCATTCATTCTTGATGTGTGAAAATTGTCTCCATTTATTAAATGTTGAGAAATTAATAAATCCAATGGATGGGATTAATCTTTGAGTGGGATTTATAATCCAAAGGTGATTATTTATTTTTGGGTCATGGCATGGATAAATGTCTCTCAAAGCATTTATGAAGGCCATCATGATGTTGGGGAAAAAGATAAATGGAAAAGAAAGTAAAATGGTCACCATTAATGCTTGAAAATATGGTGATTTATATAAATGAAAAAGGAGGGATTTATGTCTCTCAAAAGTGATGGGTGAAATTAATCCAATTTAAATAATTGGAAATTGAAAAAAATTTAAGGTATGAGATTGGATCTTAAAATTTGAAGAATGATCCAATGGCGGTGGATGGAAGCTTGTGGTGAGCATGGATTGCCACATGTAAATAAATATATATGGTTATAGCCAAGATGTGTTTCTAGTCAATGGTGGAGATAAGATCTCCTCAAAAATCAATGGTTGAGATTGAGATTTCTCAAGAGCACATGGATTGTGCTTTATTTGTATGGCTAGGATTTCCTCTCCAAAAGAGAGAAGAATGGAGAGTTGAGATGAAGTCTTGCATTTGTAATATCAAGACTAGAAGAATAAATCAAAAAGAAAAGAAAGGAAAAGGAGTGAAGAAGGAAGAAGTCTTCCATTGTTAAGAAAAAGAAAGAAAGAAAAAGAGATGGGAAGAAGTCTCTCATGAAGGAAAGGATGAAGAAGAAGAAGATGAAGGGATCAAGGTAAGTCCCATTTTTCTTCTCTTTATTTTTGGTATGCTTTGTGTGTAAAGTAAGTTACTTGTTTGAAATGCCATCTTAGATGGGAAATAAGATGATGGGAGCTCTCTTGAGATGAATATTGGAAGATTTAAAGAATGAGGTAAGGGATAGCCCCATGGGATGGTGGCTTGCAAGTGGTAAAGTATGTGCTTAAACTTTAATGTGTGCATTGGCATGTTTTTCTTTGTGTTCAAGGACCTATGGCCATGAGGTTGTGTGGGGTAGGGTAGTTTAAAGCCTCAAACCTAGGTGGTTGTGAGGATGTGGAAGCTCTAACCATGTTGCATACATGCATTTGGCATCACATGATATGTTTTTGTTCATACTTATTGAGCTTCATAGCTCATAGGTTTTTACCCTCAAATATAGGTTGTAAAAGCATGGGAAAAATCAAGGCAAAGATGAAATGGCATGTGGATGCATGGGATTGAAGATTCAAGACCATTGTATGGCTCATGGAAGCCTATTTTTGGTTGTATTGATTTTATGTTGTAATAAGCACCATGAGTGGGTGTAAAAAGGTAGTGTTTTTCCTTTGTTGTGTAAACTCTGTGGAAGAAGAAAATGAGTATTTCTTTTGTAAGCTTTTGTGGAAAAGTGGGTATTTTTTATGTATGTATGAAGGGTGTAAATTCTGAAAATTTTGGGTTAGAAAGCCCAAGAGAAGAAAAAAAAAGTATAGGGTTGGCAGGTGGTAGCAGCTGGGGCCCACAAGGGGTAGTAGGTGCCACAACAGGCGCATGCGAGGGCGTGGTGTGATGCGCGCAGCATATGCGGGCGCGCCAGCAAGCCCCGCCGACCAATTTTTTAAAAAAAATTGGGAAAATTGGGGATTTGGGGGGCATTTCGTGGTTGATTTTAGGCCTCAGAGGAAATTTCAAAAATAAAGAGATTTTGGGTATTTTTGGAGAAAATGCCAAAATTTTTTGGAATTTAAATTATATGAGTTTTTCATCCAAAATTTGTAAAAATCAATAGGTTAATTGAAATGGTGATTTTTATGTAGCCCAGTTAAATTCTTGGTAAGAAGAAGAATTAAAATAAAAAAAGCAATTGGGCAAACTTAATGGAAATTAATTAGCCAAGTGTGATATAGTTGAAGCCCAAATTTGTAGTAGATCCTAGGG
This sequence comes from Diospyros lotus, assembly GCF_014633365.1. Taxonomy (NCBI): domain Eukaryota; kingdom Viridiplantae; phylum Streptophyta; class Magnoliopsida; order Ericales; family Ebenaceae; genus Diospyros; species Diospyros lotus. Next base: position 31,709,914 of record NC_068343.1, on the reverse strand, counting down.
TTGAGGGAAATGAAGGATAGCCTAGTTCCCACCTAAGGTATTTCGTATTGAAATATAGTCCACCATTCACGAATGGCCGGGCATGTGAGCAGTGCAGTTGATTGTTCACGAGTGGCACCCGTAAGTGGGAGCGGGGCGTCACAGAATGCACTCTTCTCATCCATTTGATACAACTGAAATTCATGTGAAAGGCAAAGGCTAAAAGCATTCTAATTGCTTCCAACCTATTCTAATTGCTTCCAACCTAGCCACGGGAGCATATGATTCTTCAAAATCAATGCCTTTCTCTTAGCAATATCATTTGGCTACAAGCCTTGCTTTATTTCTTACTATGTTTCCATTTTCATCTAGTTTGTTCTTGAAAATCCAATTGGTCCCTATTATAGATTTATCTTTGAGTCTAGGAACTAATTCTCAAACTTCATTTCTTTTGAATTGGTCTAGTTCTTCTTACATAGCCTTGATCTAAAATTCATCTTCCAAAGCGAAATCTATGCAAGTTGGTTCAATCTTTGATATGAAGGCTACATTGTTGCAATATTGATGTAAGGATTCCCTAGTCCTCACACCTTGGCCTGATTCTCTAATAATTTGATCCATAGGATGATTTTGTACAAATTTATAGCTTTTGGGAAGTTCACCTAAATCATCCTCATCTAAGGGTTTCTCTTGGGTTTTAGATTGAGAATTTGATGGTTCATCCTTAACCTCTTTTTGAATATTTAACTTCTCAATTTCTTTAGATGGATCTAATGATATTTCCTCTTTATCTTCATTTTTTCTCTTTGCCTCAAAAGATTCATTAAATTTTACATGGATGGATTCTTCCAAAGAATTTGTCATAAGATTATATGATGTTTTACTCTTGTGTTTAGTTTTGATGATGAAAAATATCAAATGGTTTTATACTTTAAATCGAAGTATATGATTTGGATACAAAAATCAATTTCAAGTCCTTTGTGAAAATGAAAAACCAAATGATCTATCCAAAATGTTTTAAAGACAAAAGACCACGTTGTTGAGCCCAAGAAATATAATTTTTCTAAGTTTGGAAGATTAGTTCATTATAAGGGAATATATAAGAAAATATTTTCATTTTGAAAAACTATCTCCCAGTATTTTGATAGTTAGTATTCATTGTTGTTAAAATTATTTTTATTGAATTTTGCAATAAATATAAGGTATGTATTTTGAGAGTGACAAATTTGTTAAATCCCGAGTTTGTACTAAAATCAAAATTCTATTTTCTTATGGTTATGGATTTTGATTTTTTAGATATTTTTATTAAATCCAAATAGGGGCTACTTTCTTATTTACATTTATGTATTAAAGTAAATGGAAGGTAAAATATAAATTAAAGAAAATGAGGATATTTACTTAAACTAAAGAAATGTAAATATGTTGTAATGTATTGTATCTCTAAAGTCTTCATCTGTCGACTGAGTGCCTTTAAACTGTCGACTAAGTACTTCATCTGTCGACTATACGCATTGCATATGTCAACTAACTTCTTCCTTTTGTCTACTAAGCTATGGTTTTACACCTGCATCTGTCGACTATGTCTTCTCATCTATCGACTATCTCTTTCATTTTGTCGACTATCAAAATATAAAAATCAATTATGTCGACTATCTCCTTGGTGTTGTCGACTAACAGAATAGATAAATTGAATCTATTGACTAAGTGTATTAATCTATCGACTATGTCTTGTATTAATGTTTAATCTGTTAACTAATTTGTTTCTTTTGTCGACAATTTGTTTCGCAAAATGCTTCCAACGGCTAGTTTTTCAAATCCCAGTGGTCACAAATGGCTAGTTTTCTCTTAGATCTTCGGGATGCCTATAAATACAAGTCATGGATGAACTTGAGAAGGCTAATGGATGGGAATTAAGTGAAGTGAGCTTAAGGATTATTTCATACTTCTTGATTTGCATTTGTGCTTCAACTTTTCTCTCAAAAGGCTTTGTACTAAATTTGGTTCATTTGATTCAAGCCTTGTATCTTTATTGAGAGCATTGTAACTAAGATTGTATACTCTTAGAAACTCTCTTTTGTATATTTCTTGTTTTTCCTAGCTTGTATTGCTAGAGGGCTTGCTTTTCAAACAAGAGGTTGTATTTCCTAGCTTGGTGCTAGAGGACCTATCCAAAGTGATAGGAGGCTTTAGTGAATTGTTTGCAAAATCCTTAGTGAAGAGCTAAGGTAGTGGATTAGGCTTGGGTTAAGCCGAACCACTATAAATCCTTGTGTTCATCTCTTGCTTGTGCTCTTTGCTTATTTATCTTTTCAAGCATCTCTATATTCCTCACTTGATTCATATATTTAACCTTTCATTGAAAAAGATTTCATATTTTTCAATCTTGTGTTCTCCATTGTCAAGATGAGATTGTCTTTATACGATTGATACCTCATTGTGCCATTTCAAGGTCTTAAGGTTTAACGAAGGCATGATCTTCATAGATGACATATCCTTTTTATCAAAAGAATTTTTAAGAAAAAAGAATTTTTATATACCAATTCAACCCCCCCCCCCCCCTTAGTGTGTGTCATAGTGTAACGACCCAAATTTAGTTATTCTTGTGTCATGTTTGAAGGATTGAGTTGGTTAGCCTTGATGTTTAATATGTTGTTTTGGTGATAATTTTCTAAGTGTTGGATAGCAATTAAGTGCGAAAGCTAAGTGATTAAGCTAGATTTTTTTGGTGTTGTAACTTGATATATGTGAAAATTGTAGCTTAGATATTTGAATATAAGCTAGGATATTCGAATGAGAGCTTAGGCATTCAGATGTGTGAGTCTAGGGTTTCATTTGAAAGAATTTTGTGATTTTTAGTGAAGAGATTCAAATGCTATAGGGAGCCATTCGAATGGGGAGTGGAGCATTCGAATGAGGAGCCAAGCAATTCGAATGGCCTATGTTCCTATGCGCGTGTTCTCTTTGAAACCCAATTTCGATCACATTCTCTTCCTAATCTCTTAAAACTAAAAACATGAAAGTTTTAGATCTTTCTTTCATCATTCCAAATCATCTTGAATCACCTTAATCGGAGTTCAAACGAGAGAGTTATGGCCAAAGTTCAAACAAGTGTCAAAGGTGTCCAGAATCCATTTTTTGTAAATTACACCCTCACATTCGAATGACTACCCTTCCATTCGAATGAGCCAAGCCAAAATTGAAAAATTCATCCAAATGAGGCCACTGTAGCATTCGAATGACCATTGTTTTCTTTCAGCAATTCATGCTACTATTTAAAATTCATTCGAATGCCTACACTATATCATTCAAATGTCACTCTCATAACTTGAAATTTCTCCCTCATTCATTCAAATATGAATCATCCCATTTGAATGTCTTTTTTATTTTTTCAATTCCTCTATCAACTACCTTAGAACTCATTCGAATGTGCCCAATTCATTCTAATACCTTCTATGCAGCAGCCTATATTCGAATGCCTTCCCCAGTGATTTACAAAATATATACATATATATATCACCCAAACCGCCATTGATTCAAGAAACATATAGAAGATTCTAGATTGGGAAATAATAAAGGGATTTTAGAAAATAAAAGAATCGATAAACATGACATATAGAGAAAATATAAAAGAGAGAAATTGTGAGGAAAATATCACAAAAACAGAGGAGATAAACTCGAGCTCTCTCTCTCCTAAGCTCCTCTGTAACTTCTCAAACCCTTTTCTCCTCTCCAACCTCAAATCGAATACTACCATCCAAGAGGTCTATAGCTGCTATCGAGCATCTCAAGAGGCTTAAGAAGGCAAGTTCTCTTCCTTTCTTCCTATCTTTTGAATTATAATTCATTATAAACGTGGTATTGGGTTTTGGAAATTTTGGATAGAACTTTGATATATGCACTTAGGGGTGATGAAAGGAGAACTATGAAAGTGGTTTAGGAACTTAAGGGTGTTGTTGAGCTTGAATATAGGGGAAATAAACAAAAGCTATTACATAAACAAGGGTGTGAGTTTTATACGGTTGGTTCTTATGCATTAATAGATTACAAATTGGGGAATGTTTCCAAAGCCATGTAGGGCATGTTCTTCTCCACTTTCCTTAAGGAATGGCGAATTTGTTAAGATTTTACATGGGAAGCTTGTCCCTTCCCCATGCCCTGCCAACGTTTCAAATATTAACCAATTCACTCTCATTTACTCTTGAAGCCTAAGAGTGAAGTCTTCCTTATCCTCAATATGATTTACTGTCAATAATGATCATGACATGAAATGGGAATAAAGTTTTAAATTCAAATATTACTCTCTGCCATGGTATGTATATTTGGAGCCCTGTTACTACTTCGCACGCCTAAAGATATGCTACCTTACTTTTCATGTTCCTATGAGTTGAGTGTGAAATTTCCTTACTTCTGGTGTTATTCAATCACTGTGATGTTCATGATTATGGGATGAGAATAATGGCAATTGAGAATGTTACTCCCTGTCATGACATATTTTGATGGTGTGGTAATTGTGCATCATAGGCATGTTGTTATGTGTGAACATTAACTTCTCATTACATGCGTTCTCATGAAGCACGGATATTTAATGTTGCATAAGCATTGAGTGTGGCCACCAAGTTGTTGCATTGCATTTTCATGCAAGCAATGGGCAGATGATGCACGCTGCAGTTGTGTATCGCCAGGATATATCCCCCAAAACCAATAGGCACTAGCCTGACTAGGGTTACGCTCCTGCGGTGATAACTAAGGGGCGCACCCAAAGGTGACGACCCTTGGTGAGATTATATATATGTACGGCTATAGCTGAGTATATGAGATAGAACCTATGGTGCACAGATTATCATAGATTCTCTGGTTGCAGGTATCAGTTACAGGCTGGTATGTATTTTGATGCATTTTAAATTATTATGTGAGGTCGTTGGCCAATTATGTGTTTACTAGCTTTCCTGTGTGATATGCATGACATTATTATCATGGGTGGGTGTATGGTCCATGTGTTGTAATCTATCATCCACATCTAGATGATTTTCAGATACCACTCACATTACCTCTATCATATTACTATCTGCCCTATTTTTCCTTCTTATTTCTTATACTTGCTGAGCTTTGTAGCTCACATTGTACTCTTCACCATTCCAGGTAAAGCAAAGAAATAGCTGGCAAAGGGTTGAGCAGGATGGATGGGCAGTAAGATGTGTGCGCAGGTCTACTCTCAAATCAAAGGTCTTGGGGAGATGTGTGGCTAAAAATTGTATAGGTTTTATCTTGTAACATGTAACGGAATTTAGAATTGGGTTTATAACCCCTAAGGTTTTCTATTTACATTTTGAGTTTGGTGGCCTACACATGGTGTGTAGAAACATTATTAGTTTATCAGTGGTTGTCAAATGTTTTCTTGCTTCATAATGCTTCTTCTCCTATTTTTCCCAGGGATTGTGGTAGCTTGGGTGAGGGGGTGTTATACAAAGCATTTCAAATCTAACATTATACACTCTACAAGCCTTACTAATGTTTGAGTATCCAAGGAAGATGCCTTGGTCACTTTTAGTATCAAATTTTCCTAAATTGTCTTTTGTGTCCAAGATATAGCATTTACATCCAAAGGCTCTAAAATAGGATACATTACGCTTTTTCTTATAATATATTTAAATAGTGTTTTCTTGATACCTTACTTTAATTTAAACCTATTAAGAATGTAACAAGCGATATTAACTGCTTTCGCCCAAAAATAAGTAGGCAAGTTATTCTCCAAAAGTATGGTCCTAGCCATCTCTTGAATAGTCATATTCTTCCTTTCTACAACAACATTTTGTTATGGGGTTCTAGATATAGAGAATTGATGAGGAATCCCATGCTTTGTAATGCCCCATTAGTATGTTATAGCTACGTTCTTATTCTAGGAATTTCCTATCGTGTGAAAAAAATAATAACTTGGAGAATTATTTTGGTATGTGCAAGGTGGCTTGAAAAGCTAAAGAAGATTAAGAAGTCAAAGTCAAAGGGGTTGAAAAGCCAAAGAAAGAACAAACAAGATGGTTGATTATTGAAAGTCAAAATGAGAAGGAAATAAATCAAAATAGGAAGGTGGCTTAAATGTAAGGTAAATGCCTATGTAATGCAAATAAATGAAATGAAAATTAGGAATTTAAATAAGCTTGAATGGGCTGGAAAATAAGGTAATAAAATTAAAACAAAATGTTGGGAAAGTATAAATAGGGCCAATGTTTGAAAAGGGAGCACATTTGAGGTGCTAGAGATCAGGAGAAGCTTTTTCCAGCAGCTAGGGCTCTTCTCCTCTTCATTTGTCTTATTCTTGTGGTAGATAGGGATCTCAAGGAAGGGTTACAAGGTAGGGCACTCATTTTCAAGCTCTTCTCAAGCCTAGAACCCTATTTTTCCTCTATTTTGTGACTAAAAATAGATGAAAATCTCTATGTATGGAAGTCTACAAGTGGTGTTGAGGTAAAGAAAGGCTAGGGATTGTTAAAGAGGGAAGCTAAGGTAAGTTATCATCCCTTCTAATGGTTATAAATCTGAGATTTCAGCTTTTGAGTTGGTTTTTGTCAAACTCCCTGTTTTAAGAGCAAAACTCCTACATGTTTGTAATTTACTTACTTCCTTTTGTGTAATCCCCTCATTAATGCTTCCAAAGGGATTTTTTCTCCCTATTATTTCTTGGGAATGATGTCTTTTTGTTAGGGTGAAGATTTGGCAAGAGTTTGAATCATCTTGTTAAGGTTCGACTAAGAAAAGCAGGGGAATCGAATGACTTTGGCCTCTGTTAGTCGACATATTAGAAGTAATATGTCAACAGATTACCTTCTAGAGGATAATCTATCAACAGATTGGGGGAAACTTGTCAACAAATTACCTTCTAAAGGGCGATCTGTCAACCGATTTCCCCCTGTTTGGCTTAAAAGCCTTCTGCAAGCTTAAATTTCCCTTTTCTCCCTCTTGGCTCATGTTTCTCTATTCTTGAGTGTATTCCATGCATGTCAACTATGATTATACGAGTATGTTTGGCCTTGTGCATGTAAATTAAAAAAGGTCTTATGCATAGGTTTTGTTTAGAGCATGATATCTTTGTTGTGTATGGCATGGTTTGGGAATTATATGTGATATTTAATGCACGCTATGAATGGGATCCGTTGGGATATCCCTACGGTATTATACCAAAAGCTCAGGTGAGCCGAACTCATGTCAAGCTTAGGTGGGCCAAAAGGGTCAGACTCATGTGGGACTTAGATCCCTTAATATGGTTATGTATAGTGGTTTTATGGAAGTATGCATCTTATTCTCTATACATATTGCAATGTCTTGATGTTAGCATGGCTTAGATCCATGTGGTTACATGTTCATGATGTGTGTGGCATGATTCCACTTTTTTTTACATGCATGAGTGGGGATGTTTGTTATCATCTATGGTTGGACCCTGATACTCTTGTTGTCTTTTATTCTATATTACTCATTGGGCTTTATAGCTCACTTGTGCTTGCATCATTCTAGGTAGAGGAAAAGACCACAGTTGATGGGGATCCTAACAATGTGGGGTCTAGTGTCTATATGTGTACAGAGTTATCCCAAACAAAAGGTCTTTAGGGAAATTTTGGGTATGGTGCCTAGTTTATGGTTGTTAGCTTTTGAAGGCCTTGTAATATCTTTTTTTGTAATGCTATGGGTATATGAACGTTGTATATGACAGTACACGATGTTCAATTTTGTGTATATAGTAAATAATGTATTCTCAAATTTAGCTCCATGATCACTTCTAAGAGAGATAATTTCATCATCTTGCTCTCTTTGAATTCTCTTAGCTAATTTGACAAATCTTTGAAAAACTTCATCATTTAAAGACAAAGACATAACCCAAGTAAATCTAAAAAAATCATTTACTACAAACATACACATAATTTTTTCAACCCAAACTTCTAGTTTGTGTGAGTCCAAATAAGTCCATGTGTAAGAGTTATAGAGGTTTACTGCTTGAAATTTCATTTCTGGATTTAAACAAAGCTTTAGTTTGCTTATCTTGCCAGTAAGCATCACAGAAAATTTCTTCATTGAACTTTATCTTAGGAAGCCCAACAACTAAGGTGAAAGGTCCCCCAATTTAATTACTATTTTATTTTTATTTTTGGGGACCTGACGCCAGCACGATTACCAAAAAACTCATGGTAACCTCTTCCTTGGAAACCTCGACCGAGGAATTCAAGGCGGAAGCATCAGAATGTCTGGTACCTGCCAGAGTCTTAATGAAAATATCATAGGTAGCATACTCATTTCCAATAACAAAGCTTCATTATCGCCACAAACATCATCCATTACATTCTTATGCATACATCAGGCTCAATTACACTGAACAATACAAAAGCTAACATATACCCCTTTTACATATTATCTACAGCAAAGTGTTACCACCAGGACCTTGTAGTTGGGACCGCTTTGTACACGCCTAAGCCTCTGACTCGACCATTGCCTAGCTTGCAATCGTTCGGTGCCTTGCCTCTACTTGGAATAACGCAAGCAAACAATGAGCTACAAAGCCTAGCAAGCATAATAGAACAAAAGAAACAGCATAAGACTCAAGGATTATACATTGAACCATAACTTTCCCCATTGAACATATCAGCTCAACGAAGGTTTGAATATGACCTTCGCTTACTCATATCTAGAAAAGAAACCTAACCAAGCACATCTACCATGACTCAGATTCTGCTTAACCCTTCGATACTTGCATAAAAGAATCATAACATGATAACCACCACAAGTCAAGCATACAGCCACCCAAGCTTGCATTAGTTATCACGAGTTTAGCGTATAGCCCACTCGAGCTTACATTACTTATCACGAGTTTGGCGTATAGCCCACTCAAGCTTGACGCATATGCCATGAGTTCGGCCCCTAGCCTACTCGAGCTTGAAACATATACCACGAGTCCAGCCCCTAACCCACTCAAGCTTGGTAGGATATATCCCTACACACCACATCCATTGCTTGCAATAGAACCAAACAATACACATTAGAAATGAAAAGGCGTAGTAAGCATAAATGTGATACAAGGCCCCCATAAGCTAGGCACCAGGCCACGCTTTGCCCATGCAAACACACATCTAGCACAATGCTCATGCATGACAAACCCTTTACAAACACACAACATTAAACTTATATACGTAAACTTAGCACTTCATTGACTTGCCCTTGACTCTTCACGTACGTAAAGATTCCATTCTTGTCTCTCCTCATACATAGGAAACTATTACCACCTTCGTATCCATAAATATTTCCTTTTCGGGTGATTAGCGGTACCAGCTCCCCTGGATCATATGCCGTGTGTCATCACAGCTAATAGTTGGCACCCATACATCCAACCATCGACTGCCACACTCAATGGTCGACAACCAGTAGCTTTGTACCCCACACCCTTAGACACACATAACCACCCCTTTCACAAGGAGATACAAATCCTTGCGTAATCTGAACCTAGCAATAACGTGTCATTCCTTAGGAACTTAAGGGCGATTCAAGACCCTCATTTGGATTACGAACAAGACTTAATCAGATTTCACTTTATACGCTAATAAATTAACCTGTTCAAGTTATTAAATATCGAAGGAAACAACATAAAGAAGACTTGCAACGGGAATTTACGACTGTAACTGAGGGAACGTAGAAAACTTAAAGTTTGCATAGGGAAGAAAAAACTTGCCTGTTAATAGCTGGTTTTGACGTTTCTTGCTCGGACACCGTAAAAATAATAAGCACTACCTGATAACATAATTTTTACCCAAGATAATCAAGTTTTAGCTCAATAACTAAATCTAATAGTACCAAAACTCAAATAAATATTTTTCCAATTTACCTGATTACTTTAAACTTCAGTTGCTTTATTTTTCTTCATTTTCTCTTCCTCATTTTTCCTTATTCCTCTCTTCTTCCAGTTGCAAAGCACGTCTCTTCTTCCTCCAATTCTCCTATGCCTGCTCGTGCTTCTTCTCCAAGATTTGCCTTCAATTTATATCTTCTAAGTCTCCTACTTGCTGCCCAAGCTTTCTCTACTTTATAGCCAATGTAAGTGGCATTAAGGCCACAAAAAGGAAAGGAAGGGCTGAGAAACAGCCACGTCACAGCAAGGTTGTTGTTGTTTAGGCGTGAAACGACACCTTTGGGTGCCCAAATTTGCTGGAGAAAATTAGCAAATCCCTTACAGCCTCAGCACCTCCCCCTCAACTCGATCCCGCACCCCAGCCTCACACTCTTGTGCTGGCCATCTCCTTCATATTAAATAGACACCCAATTAATCTTAAGGGGTACCGTGATCGCTTTTCCAAAATTGCACCAGCGCCCCAAAACTTTTGAAAATCGACACTCATGCTCCACTTTACAGTTACCCTTTATTCCACTTACACCCCAAACATTCAAAAATTAACTAATTGTAATTTATTCATTTACTATTACCACTACCATTATTATTATTATTATTATTATTATTATTATTATTATTATTATTATTATTATTATTATTATTATTATTATTATTATTATTATTATTATTGTTGTTGTTGTTGTTGTTGTTGTTGTTGTTGTTACACAAAACAGACCAACATTTGTATTACTTAAGCTTCGAGATGTAACATGTAGAAATTAATATTAAAATAAACTAGACCTATTATCAGGTCGTTACATAAGAGGTTGTTCTCTTCATGTTTCAGTTTTTAGTTTTTAGTTTTGAATTCATTTTTAATTTTGTGTTTTGAGTGTCTTTTTTGAGATTGCTGAAAACACGTTCTTTTTATCTATAGTGTTTTTTGCATTTTGAAATTTTTGAGCGTGTTTGTAATAAAAATAGTCAAAACGATTTTTTATTGTTTTGAGTTTTCTTTACAAAATCTGTTCTTATTTTTGAAAATGCATTTTTTAAAATATGAAAGTAAACACGTTTTCACTGTTTTGGAAAACAGAAAACAACAAAAAGAACACGACCTAAATCTTTATTAGAAATTTTTTAGGCCACAACAGGATATCTTCATTTCTTACCATTAGGCATTTGACATTTATTTCCTCAATATCAACAATGTAAATATTGCCTTGCCTATTTGCACATATAATAATAGAAATATTTTTGTCAATAACAAGACAATGTCGCTGTTTAAAAATAACCTTATAGTCATCATCGCAAAATTGACTAATGCAAAGAATATTATGCTTTAAACTATCTACTAAAAAAATATTTCTAATAGTAGTGAGATGTAGCTGGCCAACCATACCAATACCAATCACTTTACCTTTGGTATTGTCTCCAAATGTGACAAATCCACCATCGTTGGGAGTGAGATCCATAAATAGATCTCTCACACCAGTTATATGTTGTGGGCATCTACTATCCATATACCATTTGTTGCCCATTGTGGATGACAACGTCGCAGATCCCTTAACTAAAGCTCTGTCTCAAGAGAAACATGAAAGTCATGTTTGATCATCAGGTATGAGATACATGAATGATTGGCTCTAGTGCAAGTGGGAGATTGTTAGTGTAGGTGCTCTAAATCTAATCATATTGGGCAAATTGTATGCTGACATTTGTAATCATATTTATTATTGAATAAATAGTTATTTAATTCTACAAGAAGTCATTCTATTAGTTTCTTGTTATTAATGTAATGATCGGATGAAACTAGATAGAAGTCCATATGATGTATACTGTGATTAATCTATAAAGATGTGAGATGATGCATCACAGTTTCACGACATCATTAAATGTCCCAAGTCGTAGCAATGTCAAGAATAGACATTGACAATTGTTGTAAGACTTGTATGTGCTATGTTTTTGCTATGTGATAGCAATGGGGGACTCACACCCATAGGCATGGGGATGCCTAGACAAGTACATAGGTGACCAATGTTGGAGAATGTGTCACTGGACATGACTCGTCATGAGAATCCATTTTGGTTATATGTTAATGGTATTCTCATACCAAATGGGTGTAACTAATCCTTAGACCTGAGGTTGTCACGGTCATCTCATAAGAAGATCGGTATGCTTTGACATCGTTTCGATGGGCCTAGATAAAGGCTCCACATGGGCGATCGTTAGGTATATCATGAAGCTTATGGAGATGGGTGTATAGTCAAGATGGGACTCATCTATCCCTTGATAGAGGATGATGTATCTAAGCCGTCTTCGGTGGATATTCACTTTAAATCCATGGCCATGGTGAAAGAGATCAAGGAGTTATTGATTCACTTTCTATTAAGTGAAGATATCCAGATGAATGAAGAAAGACTTATGTGATCATAATCAAGCAACACATTGTCAACTTGAGATCACATAGGATACATTGACGAGAGGATCGAATTACATAGTAACCATGCTCGTGAAAGGCTATTTGCGAATTATGAATCTTTCTGAATAATTGGGTAGGCATGATGCCTTACTAGAGGCCAATCTTGTCTTATGTGTTCGTACCGACATATTACCAACATATTCGAAAGCCTAATGAGTCATACGCAATAGGCACGGTCCCTGACTTATACCAGGAGAGCAGACGTATGGTTAAGTGGGACACTTAGGCAAGAAGTTTTGCCGTCATAGGTTATGACGAAAAAAGAATAAATAGACGTAATGACGTCGATATGACGATGAGTCGTCATAAAGGAAAGAGTTTCCTAAAAATGCAATTGATTAAATTAGAAAGTAGTTTCTAATTTAATAATTTTCTATTTGTTAGAGTAACAAATAGGAAATAATATATATATATATTTGGGCTTAATTAATATATTGGTTAAATTAGATTTGGTCCAAATATTAAATATTATATTTGGGCTAAATTAAATTTGGATCAAATATTAAATAATAAATATTTGGGTTAAATATTTTATAAATGGATTTGGGCCACTAATTATATTTCTAGTTGGACTAGAATAAGCCCACTTAAGATTTTAGTTGAACTAAAATTAATGGGCTAGCCCAATCCATGTCTATTAGGGTTTAAGAAACCCTAAGAGGTTGCTCCTCTATAAATAGCCCTTTATAGGATGCCCAAATTAAGCTTTTAAATTTGTTGGTTTTCAAGAGTTGAAAATCGGTTCTTTTCCCATCCATTCATAAGCCTTGTTAGGAGAAGGATCTAGCACTCCCATTCCACTCTCCTCACCAACGGACACGCGTCGTGTATCACAAGTTAGAGGCCGAATGCTTGGACGGCTCGAATCCATTAACAACTCAAAAATCTAAAGGTTAGATTTACTTTATTATGTATGTGATTGTTTGATTTCAACGTTGATCCAATCGCCAGGATTGGAGTAAGGTTCAAAATTTTTTAACTATGTCACTTGCCCCGTAGCGATCTTGCTTTACTTTCAGTGGTATCAGAGCCATCGTCAAAATATTTCAATTCCTTACATGGGGATTCAATTATGTTGTTATTTGTGAAATAATTAAATAATTGTTGCGCTTATATTTTTTTGGATTGCAAAACGTTTTTGGGTGAAGGGCAAAAGATCGTGAATGACACGAAAAAAGGGTGAAATGGGGTTCGGAGTGCATACAGATGCACCGGAGGGCCAAAAGGGGAAGCCACGTGGGGCCCACACACGCAGGGCACGGCTAGGGGCAGCCCAGCGCGCGCAGGGCCACGGCTTGACGAGGCCGCACACGCGTGCAGGTGCCACCAAGCACGACTGCACGCACGCTCACGCGCAACAAGGTTGCCCGCGCGCGCGCAAGGATCAGTCGGGCATGGGCATGACCCGTGACCCGCAGGTTCGACCCGCGAGCAGCGCGCAGCCACTAATTATATTTCTAGTTGGACTAGAATAAGCCCCATGAGTGCCCCACGCCTCCTGCTGCTGGTAGCCTATTTGACGGCACGGCTAGCAGCTGGGCTGCCCCCCCGGCTGCCTTAGGCCATGTTTTGGCCTTTCCCCGGGGTCCACGCGAAGCACCCGGGCTGACCCTTTGGTGGCCCAGTGCGTTCCGTACCCTCAGGTGGGGCCAGGCCAAATTGTTTGGCTATTTTTATTATTTTTATCTGATCCATGAGTGTGTGACACCTATGAGCCGTGATTAAAAATGGGCTAAGGCTAGTAATTGGGTTATTTATTAATTATTGGGCTACTAGTGTATGTTTGGCATGCATTGGTTTATCCAAGCCCTGTTGAGCCTAGTTAGTTAGACTAATGGATAGAGCCCAAGTCCAACACAATTAAATAATTTTGTTTTTCCAACATTATACAAATTTTCAATTTATTGAAAGCGTTTCATTAAGATTGAAAAGAAGCGACAATTAATTAATATAATTGTGAATGAATCAATTAGATTGATGGCATGGGTGTATGGTATGGATCGGGTCGACCATTTATTTTATGTTAGGAATGAATGCTTGTAAATTTGATTTTTGAAATAGGGTCTGCGTGTATGTAGAATAGAATTGTGTGTATGTAGAATGATTGTCTTCAATTTGATTCTATGTAATGTATGTAGAATAGAATAGAGTAGTGATAGTTGTAGTTTGTATGAAGAGCAAGAGATGGAGCCAAATTGAAGATAAGATTCGAAAACCGATGAAGGCTTGAAGAATGTGCTTGAGAAGCAAGTTGTGATTCTTCACCTAAGTTTGACACGCTAGCTTCCTTTCTATGGCTCGAGGGGGATAGCTGTAGTTATCCATACCATACACCAGTTTGAGTCATTTATTATGCATGATTAATTTGATTAATTACATGTGATGAGACCTAAATAAATAAATAATAAATCCTTCATTAATATTAAGCCAACTTGCCTTCCATCATTATAAAGCACTAGGTTTCTAGCTGGCACTTGATTTGTTAAGTCACTCAAGGTCATGTGTCACCTATGATTCCTATGTTTCATGGGCCATGAGATGTCCCTGAATGATGGGTCCGACTTAACTAGAAATGTGGGGTTTGTTGAGTCACTCAAGGCCTTACTGAGTATAGAAGCAAAGATTGGGAGTCACATAAGATGTGCTTGACAAGGAGTTGTCAACCCAATGAATCTAAGAGTTGCATGGAGATGCAATTGGTAGCAAGTACCTACCTAATCGATCCTAGCACAATTTGTTGAGTCACTCAAGGTTGTGCAAGGGGAGATAGGATCCTAGCCCACTAGGAAATCTTCCAACGGGATTTCCCGAGTAATGCCTTGAGGGTGGCGAACTTGTAAAAAATAGTGGGAGCAATCATAAAATGTTACTTCTTGCAATTTATGATTTCGTAAATAAATATGATTATAACATTTATCTCTATAATTCAGGTTGTTGATCAAGAATGTCTGGAAACGCGTCGATAAGATCAATACTCGATGGCAATAATACCTTCAATGGGACAAATTTCCTCGATTGGGAGATGAATGTGAGGATAATCGTCACTCATGAGAAGATCCTCTATACGATAGAAACACCTCTTCCTCCCGAATCATCACTCGAGGATGCCGTAGCACATGAGGCCTGGAAGACACACAAGGGTGATATGATCACCGCTCAATGTATCATCCTAACAGCTATGACCCCAGAACATAGGCAACAGCATAAGGGTTATACTGCCTATGAGATCATGGCTAAGCTCAAGGATCTCTATGAGGAGCGAACTAGGCATGAACATTATAATGTTGCCAAAAAGCTCTTCAGGTGCCGTATGGCTAAGGGATCATCTGTTGAAAAGCATGTCACTGAGATGATAGGCTATATTGACAGATTGTCAGAGCTTAGTATGGGTATGGATGCAGAACTTACCCTTGATTTTGTGC
Organism: Diospyros lotus; assembly: GCF_014633365.1. Taxonomy (NCBI): domain Eukaryota; kingdom Viridiplantae; phylum Streptophyta; class Magnoliopsida; order Ericales; family Ebenaceae; genus Diospyros; species Diospyros lotus. The sequence goes on along the minus strand of NC_068343.1, from coordinate 31,694,172 downwards.
TACAGTCCCTTCCTAATTGTTATGGACAGTTCATCATGAATTCAACATGATGAATATGAATAAGACTCTTGGAGAGTTACTGTCCATGTTGCAGGAGGCTGAGCTCGAGATAAACAAGAAGGCCAAGGGAAGTGTTCTCTTAGTTGGAGCTCCCAAGGGGCGCAAGGGCAAGCCTAAGAGTAAGAAAGCTAAATAGAAGAAAAGTTCTTCCACAGTGCCATCTGGAGGAGTCCAGAAGACTAAAGCTTGTAAGGGCAAGGAGGATGCGGTCTGTTTCCATTGTAACAAGCCGGGCCATTGGAAATGGAACTGTAAGGAATACCTTGCAGAGGTGCAGAAGAAGAAGAGTTCTACTTCAGGTACTTCAGGTATTTATGTTATTGAAGTTAATTTATCTACTTCTGATAAGTCCACAGGGGTATTAGATATTGGATCTGGTGCTCACATTTGCACTTATGTGCAGGGGCTTAGAGGTACGAGACGATTGACTCCAGGAGAGGTGGACCTACGTGTCGACAATGGATTAAGAGTTGTTCCATTAGTTGTAGGGACTTTTTCATTGACATTGCCCTCTAGGCTTGTGTTAGATTTACGTAACTATTACTTTATTCCTAGTTTGACTAGGAATATTATTTCTATTTCTTGTTTGAATAAAGATGGATTTTCATTTTTATTTAAGGACAATAGTTGTTCATTTTATAAAAATGAGTTGTTTTATGGTAAAGCAACAATATGTAAAGGTTTGTATGTCCTTGATGTTGATACTCCTATTAATAACATAAATATTAAGCAACTGAAATCGGGTGATTTAAATAGCACTTATTTATGGCATTGTCGCCTTGGCCATATAAATGAGACTCGCATATCCAACTTGTATAAAAGTGGATACCTTAGCACATTCGATTATGAATCATATGGTGCTTGCGAATCTTGTTTACTTGGTAAGATGACTAAGTCTCCTTTTAAAGGAAAGAAAGAGAGAGGCTTGTGCACACTGATGTGTGTGGGACCATATCCACCCAGGCTCGAGGTGGGTATGTCTACTTCATAACCTTTACTGATAATAGATCACGTTTTGGTTATATGTATCTCATGAAACACAAATTTGAAGCTTTTGAAAAGTTCAAGGAATTCAGATTTGAAGTAGAGAAATAAACTGGGAAAAGCATCAAAGTACTTCGATCAAATCGAGGTGGTGAATACTTGAACAGTGAGTTTCTAGATCATCTGAAGAAGAATGTGATTCTGTCACAATGGACTCCACTTGGAACACCATAGATGAATGGTGTTTCTGAAAAGAGGAATAGAACCTTGTTGGACATGGTCCGGTCCATGATGAGTCGCACTGAACTCCCTATTTCATTTTAGGGATACGCACTCCTCACCGCGATCTTTATTTTGAATAGGGTTTCAAGTAAGTCAATTACTCAAACTCCATATGAGATATGGAAAGGAAAGAAGCCAAATTTATCTTTCCTTAAGATTTGGGGTTGTGAAGCTTATGTCAAGCATGTTGCCAATAATAAACTAGAACCCAAATCAATGAGATGTTTGTTTGTGGGATATCTAAAAGAAACAAATGGATATTACTTTTACCACCCACAGGAACAAAAGGTGTTTGTTGCCAAGCATGCGGTATTCCTTGAGAAGGAATTCTTAAATGTTGTGGTTAGTGGGAGGAATGTTAAACTCGATGAGATTCGAGGTGATCCACAAACAGATACTCCCCTCCAAGAACCCGAGGAAGATCAGACACAAGATGTTGTGTCAATTCCCCAATCTTCCACACAAGGACTTCGTAGGTCAACGAGAGTTCATCATGTGCCTGAGAGATATGGATTTCTCATCTCGACACATGAAGATGTGCTTCTGGTTGAGAATGACGAACCAAATACCTATGATGAAGTAATGTCAGACATTGACTCTAGGAAATAGCTTGATGCCATGAAATCCGAAATGGATTCCATGTACACTAACCAAGTATGGACTTTGGTCAATCCACTTGAGAGTATTAGACCCATTAGGTGGAAGTGGGTCTTCAAAGAGAAGACTGACATGGAAGGCAATGTACAGACGTACAATGCCAGGCTCGTGGCCAAAGGTTTCAATCAAAGATAAGGAGTTAACTATGACGAAACCTTCTCGCCTGTAGCAATGATAAAATCCATTCAGATTCTGCTTGCAATAGCTGCTTATCATGACTATGAGATTTGACAGATGGATGTCAAAACATCTTTCCTCAATGGAAACCTGATTGAGGATGTGTATATGACACAACCTAATGGTTTTGTCATCCAAAAATATGCAAATAAGATTTGTAAGTTACAAAGGGCTATTTATGGTTTAAAGCAAGCATCCCGAAGTTGGAATCAACATTTCGATGAAACAATCAAAGAGTTTGATTTTTTACAAAACGAAGATGATCCTTGTGTTTACAAGAAGATTAGTGGGAGCGCGGCGGTCTTTTTAGTCTTCCATGTAGATGATATATTGCTCATAGGGAATGATGTTCCCATGTTGCAATCAGTTAAGAAATGGCTTTCAGAAAATTTCTCCATGAAGGATTTGGGAGAAACAACTTATATTCTGGGAATAAGGATCTATAGAGATAGATCCAGGAGGTTGCTAAAACTCTCCCAAAGCGCATACATTGACAAGGTGTTAAAGAGGTTTAGCATGAAAGATTCTAAGAGGGGGAATCTTCCCATGTCACATGGAATACATCTTTCCAAGGCAATATGTCCAAAGACACAAGATGAAAGCGATAGAATGAGTCGAGCACTATATGCCTCAACCATTAGCTCGATCATGTATGCCATGTTATGTACGAGGCTTGATGTCGTATATGCTTTGAGCATATGTAGAAGATATTAGGCTGATACAGGTGAGAAACACTAGATTGCAGTGAAGAACATCCTTAAGTACTTGAGAATGACTAAAGAGTGGTTCTTGGTATATGGAGAATGAGAGCTTACCGTGAAGGGGTTCACAAATGCCAGTTTCCAATTCGACCATGATGATTTTAAATCACAGTCAGGATTCATATTCTGCCTGAATGGCAAGACCGTTTGTTGGAAGAGTTCCAAATAGGAGACAGTTGTAGATTCAACAATCGAAATCGAGTACATAGCAGTCGTCGAAGCAGTTAAGGAGGTTGTATGGATCCATAAGTTCATTGGTGAACTTGGAGTGGAGTCCAACATTGTTAATCTAATAACAGTGTATTGTGACAACAATGGAGCCATCGCGCAAGCAAATGAACCACGGTCTCATCAACGGACCAGACATGTATTGCGGCGTTACCATCTGATAAGAGAAGTTATCAGCCGGGGTGACATGCATATAGAGAAAGTACCGACGGATGACAACGCTGCAGATCCCATAACTAAAGCTCTATCCCAGGAGAAACATGAAAGTCATGTTCGATCATCAAGTATGAGATACATGAATGATTGGCTCTAGTGCAAGTGGGAGATTGTTAGTGTAGGTGCTCTAGACCTAATTAGATTGGGCAAATTGTACGCTGACATTTGTAATCATATTTATTATTGAATAAATAGTTATTTAATTCTACAAGAAGTCGTTCTATTAGTTTTTTGTTATTAATGTAAGGATCAGATGAAACTAGATAGAAATTCATATGATGTATATTGTGATTAATCTATAAAGATGTGAGATGATGCATCATAGTTTCACGACATCATTAAATGTCCCAAGTCGTAGCAATGTCAAGAATGAACATTAACAATTGCAGTAAGAGTTGTATATGCTATGTTTTTGCTATGTGATAGCAATGGGGGTCTCACACCCATAGTCATGGGGATGCCTAAACAAGTACATAAGTGACCAATGTTGGAGAACGTGTCATTGGACGTGACTCGCCATAAGAATCCATTTTTCTTATATGTTGATGGTATTCTCATACGAGATGGGTGTAACTAATCCTTGGACCTGAGGTTGTCATGGTCATCTCATAAGAAGACCGGTATGCTTTGACATCGTTTCGATGGGCCTAGATAAAGGCTGCACGTGGGCGACCGTTGGGTATATCGTGAGGCTTATGGAGATGGGTGCATAGTCAAGATAGGACTCGTCTATCCCTTGATAAAGGATGATGTATCTAAGGCCCCTTCGGTGGATATTCACTTTAAATCCATGGCCATGATAAAAGAGATCAATAAGGAGTTATTTATTCACTTTCTATTAAGTGAAGATATCCGGATGACCGAAGAAAGACTTATGTGATCATAATCAAGCAACACATTGCCAACTTGCGATCACATAGGATATATTGACGAGAGTATCGAATTACACGGTAACCATGCTTGTGAAAGGTTATTTGCGGATTATGAATCCTTCTGAATAATTGGGTAGGCATGATGCCTTACTAGAGGCCAATTTTGTCTTATGTGTTCGTACCGACATATTGCCAACATATTCGGAAGCCTAATGAGTCATACGCAATAGGCACGGTCCTTGGCTTAAACTAGGAGAGCAGACGTATGGTTAAGTGGGACACTTAGGCAAGAAGTTATGCCGTCGTAGGTTCTCACGAAAAAAGAATAAATAGACGTAATGACGTCGATATGACGAGGAGTCGTCATAAAGGAAAGAGTTTCCTAAAAAGGCAATTGATTAAATTAGAAAGTAGTTTCTAATTTAATAATTTTCTATTTGTTGGAATAACAAATAGGAATTAATATATATATATTTGGGCTTAATTAATATTTGGGTTAAATTAGATTTGGGCCAAATATTAAATATTATATTTGAGCTAAATTAGATTTGGACCAAATATTAAATAATAAATATTTGGGCTAAATATTTTATAAATGGATTTGGGTTACTAATTATATTTCTAGTTAGATTAGAATAAGCCCACTTAAGATTTTAGTTGAACTAAGATTAATGGGCTAGCCCAATCCATATCCATTAGGGTTTAAGAAACCCTAGGAGGTTGCTCCTCTATAAATGGCCCTTTATAGGATGCCCAAATTAAGCTTTTATTTGTTGGTTTTCAAGAGTTGAAAATCGATTTTTTTCCCATCCATTCATAAGCCTTGTTAGGAGAAAGAGCTAGCACTCCCATTCCGCTCTCCTCACCAACGAACACGCGCCGCATATCACAAGTTGGAGGCCGGACGCTTGGATGGCTCGAATCCGCAAATGACTCGAAAATCTAAAAGTTAGATTTATTTTATTATATATGTGATTGTTTGATTTCGACGTTGATCTAATCGCCGAGATTGGGGTAAGGTTCAAAATTTTTTAACTATGTTGCTTGCCCCGTAGTGATCTTACTTTACTTTCAATCTACACATTTAAAATCATATTTTAGTTTTCGGCACCCATCTATAGACAGGTCCCTTGAATTTTACTTCATTTGGATCAAATGATTTGATGACTCTTGATGCATTTGCATGAGATGCATTAACACAATTTTTCGTTTTATGATCTAAGGATCTCATTGTTTGGACTATCCCTTTGGGTATCCACATTTGCACTTCATTCCTCTTCCTAGGTTAGGGTCTCCATCTAGGTTGTTTCTATTCTTTTTTAGGTGTTTTGTGCCTTGGTTTAGGTTTTGAATTCTGTAAAGACTTGGAAAAAAAAAATAAAAATAAAAAATAATAATATAATAATAATAATTCAATTAAAAAATATATAAATAAATAAAATAATATATATATATATATAAAACAAAACAAAGAGCTGAAAAATATAAAAGGAAAGAGGAGGCGCGCAGGCAGCCCCTCCCCCTGAAATCATCTCTCTTTCTCTCTCTCTCGGATCTTGTGGTTCTTGCGATCTGACCGTTCAATCGCCCATCCGACTTCATTTTCATGTTTAAGCGCCCTCGATCTACAAAAAGGCTTGGATTCAAAGGGTTTTGCTCGATCTTCTCCCCAGACCCGAACTTGAGTCATCTTTTCCCAGGTGAGTAGACAAGATATGTTATGTTTACCTTTCCCAGGCGAGTAGACAAGATATGTTATGTTTACCTTATTTTGTGCATGAATATATTGTTCCATGCATAACTTGTATATGATTTTTATATGCTAATCATAGAAAAATACTTTTAAATGTTTCTAAATTGGATGAAATATTTTCATCCTACTGGGAGAGACATAAACAGAAAGATACCCTAACTGATTCTTGTTTTTTAGTATGTGAAATATTGAATGATATGGTGCATTTTGGGCACCACATGAAATGATAAATGGTTATGACTTGTGCATTAAGTAAGGTATCATTTGCATTATTATTAGAGGACTATGTAGTAGATTCCCTGGTAACTCACAGTAAGAAAAGATCATGGTACTATGAGGCTTGGCATGCCAAGTCCATGAGAGACACGGATAGTATGTTTCAGCACTGCTATCACGTGGGCTATGATGGTATTATAGTGTGATAATGATGTATGTGCTAGTATATGTACTTGTGTGCCTGTGTGTATAAGCGTTAGGCCAATTTCTACTAGTGTGTCCTCAAACTCGATGCATGTATCACATATAAAAAGGTATAAGAGACTTAGGTGGTTAGGTGAGCAACTTATGGGGGTTGTCTCTAGGCACCTATTTTTCCTACACTATGTTTTCCTTTGAATCTCAAGTTATTTAAACTTATGGTACATATTCTCGTTGTTCATATTACTATTATATTATTGTATTCATGATGTTCATCATAGCATTTTTATTGCATACTCTCTTAGTAGGCATAACATACCTTATACTCGCAAGTCCACAAGACTCACCCTTTTTTTTAAAATATTTTTAGGAGATTCTTCTTTAAATATTGGTCCAGCAGATCTTCTGGTATGATGTCAGACACTCTTTTGATTCCTGATGTGATATAGGATGCTTTGTGGAGACGTACACATATTGTTTAGTCTATTCTTTTGTATTTTATTTTTGTGGTACATAATTGTGTCAAAGGCCCGAGATATGGGATTGTGTATATATTTATGATAGCGGGAGGATGGATATTCATATTTTTGTGTAACTGCTATATATGAGATATTGAGATTTTTTTTTTTTTGAAAAGTTGATATAGTATTTTATTCCATGTCTCTATATTTTGTCTAGAGAAGAGACTTACTAATTCACAGTGGGGCCGCTGGGCCTAGGGATTAGTGTCGGTCATGATTTATTAGAAATCGAGTCGTGACAAATTCTTCCTAGGAATCAATGTGGCTTATGCCTTCTCAATAGCATTCTTTTCTACTAATATTTTGTTGTTTTGAGATTTTAGCAGTTTATTTTCTTCTAGAAGCTTGATTAACTGGCCATCTATCTTATTTTTATTTTCTTTCTTTAATTCTTGTGATTTTTCCTCTAAATTCTTTATTTCACATTTTAATTTTTCACTCTCTTCATTGTGGGATTTCTTTGTGGTTTTTAACTCTTTCTTGAGAGATTGATATTCTTTGTACAATTCTTTAAATGCCTCTTGGAGTTCTTCAAGCTCTATATTTCTTCTTCTTCCTCATTTTACAAGGCCATGATGCACACGTGTTTTTTTCTCATCAAATTGAGATGACTCACTTGAGTCATCCGCATCCCATGTCACAAAGGCATGTTTTTTTGCCTTTTAGATCTTTTCCTTTCTTTTTTATTTTTTTCCTTTCTTTTGGGCAATCATATTACAAGTACACAACATTTTTACATTTGTAACAAGTAGGAGGCATTTTCTTGTGCTCCTTGCCTTTCTTTTTCATTAATCTTGCAAAAGTTTTTGTAAGGAGAGCAGTTTCATCATCATCTTCTACTTCACTAGATTATGATTCTTCATTTACTTTTAATGATATGATTTTCTTACCCTTTGTATCTTCATTCATTTTATTTAACACCAGTTCTTGAGTTAATAATAGAGTTCCTATGAGCTCTTCCATTCTATATTCCTTTAGGTTTCTTGCTTGAGTTATAGCAATCACTAAAGGTCGTCATTCTAAGGATAAAGATCTAAAAATTTTCTTAACTTGGTCTACTTTCAAAACTATTATTCCAAACATTTTAAGATTATTTATGATCTTTTGGAATCTACTATTCATTTCATTAATGTTTTTATTTTAAAGCAATTTAAATTCTTCATATAGTGATATTAGTAAATTAATCTTTATATTCTTCACTTGATTGGTTCCTTGATAGACCACTTCTAATTTTCTCCATATTTCATGAGATGTGAAGCAAGATGAAAGTTTTTCACATTCACTAGAAAAGATTGAACAAAAAATTATATACTTGGCTCAATAGTCCATTTGGTGTTTTTTAATATCTTTTTCATTCCATTCTTTTTATTTAGGTTTAGATGTAACAAAATCATCCCTAATTATCTTCAATAAGTGATACTCTATTGAAAATAAATAAGATTCCATACCTTCCGATAGGCATAATTCGCGTCATCAAAGAAACATGGTCTATAAGGTGATAGTCCTTCAATTATAGCTTGGTTAGTGAATGGTGATCTAGAAGGTAATGGTCCTATGATTATAACTTTATTAGTGAATGAGACCATTTAGATCTCTTTTAAGTTAAAATTTTAAATTAAAATTTTAACTATTTTAAAAGCCCGTTTTGATATCAATTGTTAGTCTTACTGGGAATGATCACTCAACAAGAGTGACTTGAGTTATTAAAATTTTTAGTAATTTTCTTAAAGAAAACTCTTAAGATAGAATTTTGTAAAAATTATGCTTATATAAATATGTATATGTGAATTTGTTTAAGATTTTTGGAGAATAAATGCCACAAGATATAGCAAGACAAATAAAAATGAGAATGGAGAATTACAATGGTTCGAAATTTCCACATATACCTAATCCACTCTCTTAGTGTCTAACCATCATTTGAGTTCCACTAAATCCAACAACACCAAGATTTTCACCTTACCTCACTTTGTAAACTAAATACACATGAATTTTCAAGAATTCTAGGCAACCAACACAAGTCAAATACAATCCTTGTCTTGGGTTTTAGTATAGTTCATCTATCTATTCCTTGCTCCTGTTTTTTGGATCACTTTTCCTTACAAGCATAGGAGTGACTTTGCCAACAAGCTAAGCTCTAGGTAGGACAATCCTCACTATTTCCTTTTTGCAATAAGCGAAATCTGTTTGGCTTGCTTAGTTTTAGTGGCACCATCGGGCATGGGCAGTCCACGTCAATTTCCAAGTCAGGTCCTTTTCAAATATATTGGGGTTAAGTCATTCATTCCCTCCTTGTTATCAAAAGAAATGCCAAAAAAAAGAAAAAAAATACTTCTTAAATAAATACCAAGACATCATAATAGACAATGCCATCCTTGTGCTTCACCAATTTGCATAAACAAAACTTGTTAGTAACCTATATCTATATCTATATATATATATAATTAAAACTAGAGAGTAGTAGTGTTGAGGAGATGGAGAAATTGAAGGCTTTGATTAGGGAGGGAGTAACCAATTTGAGGATAAGGCAATCAATGGTATCACTATAGAGGTAAAGAATGTTGGGGGGACAAATCACACACACACACAAGAAGGGGGTGGTGTGGTGTTGAAGTGATGATCCTCAGAGAATGAAGAAAGAAGCAAACCTTCTCTACACTGCCATTACCATTGATGTTGTGAAATGCCTTGGCAGTGATATACACATACACACACACACACACACACACAGAAATATGGGAAAGAAAACAAAGTGCAAGAAGAAAAAGATTGTTTTTAAATTTGAAACAATTTTACCTCTAAAAGAAGGCCAACCAGCCACCAAGACCTAGTGAGTTTGGTTGGGAGGCGAAAAACATGCCATAATTTAAGACGAGAGCACAAATGAAAGGAGAGAGAGAATCAGAATTGAGTCTTAAAGGCGAAACTAACATTACAAACTACAAACCGTACCCAAAAAACAAGAAAAAGGTCGGTCTTTTTATGCTCAGCCTAAGGTTGCCATTAAAGGAAGGGGCAGCATCATGCATGTCTAGCTTTTGTTAGGGAAAAAAAAGAAAAAAAAACAACTATTACCATAAATACAATAAACTTGGTCTGAATTCTTCCTAGAATTCAAAAACTGAAAATGAAAACAAAAAGAACAAAAACAGAGAGTGGAGAAGTAAAGGAAGTCAAATTTATAGGCTTTTGATTCAGCACAAGACAACCAACCAACCATCTCAGTTAGTTTTCTTATCATCATCTTCCTTCACCTGCGCTGTTGCATCCACCACAGCAGTCTGATTTTCATCTTCTTCTCCAGCAAAACCAAACTCATTTACTCGTTTCCTATCCACCGGATAGATCCACCTCTGGTACACATATATCAGAAAGATGACATCTGCAAGACCAAACCGACAATGAGACAGAATAAAAGCTTTGCCAGAGAGGCCAGCCATTTACTTGTAAACGAATAAAGCGAGACGACTGGCACTTCAATATATAATGAAATTCACCCCTCACAACCCTATTTTCATTCAAAAACTAGTCCCAGAATAAGCACAGCATTTATTGCTGTAAATAATAGGGGCACACTCCTGTACTTGTGCCCCTAATGCAGCAGTTGGAAGCGAATTTCGCAAAAGCAGAAAAACAAGATACATTTTCAACAGGACTTCGGGTTTGCATGGAAGCATGGCATGGGAAAAGGCATGTTCACACTGCTGTGTGATCTTCCTGCATTAGCATTCTTCATCAATCGATTCCTGTTTACCGTACAGGATGAAAGACAAGACATTTCCTACCAAATGGCTAAACACAAAGTACACTTCAGCACCATAACTCACCATCACGGAAGACAGAAAGCCGGTGCAACATTGGCATTTTAATCACAAAGGCAAAGAGATCATCAATGATGGTATTAAGAAACTTGTATGTCATCTGCCTCCAGGGTAGATGCGCCACAGACTTCAGCTTATAGTTGATGAATAGTTGAGGGCACATCATAATAAAACCTGGAAAAGTAAATACCAAAAGAAAAACAAAACAAGATATATTGTTAAACTCTGACCAAGAAGACGGCCTTCTTTGAAGAAGATTAACCACTGCATATTGATAGCAAAATTTGACAATGCAAAATGGCAACAAACTAGTCCTCCAGGATCTCAAATTATTAGGTTCAGTGGATTATTTTATATTTCATAAACTTATTCCAAATGAACTAACAGGAAATAAGGATCAGACTGCTGGCCCTATCCTAATAGATGATGTAATCTCAACTAGCCAATCCTGACCTTGGTTTCTTTTGCCAACTGCAATGCATGACTTATTTCTTTATATTCCTTGCAATCAAGAAGTAGAGCTATGTAAATGACCACTAAACGCTCTATATGCCCGTTAGTCCAGAACATAGACATAACTAGAGTAACATAACTGATGTCCAATAACCTAAAGCATCCAGGACTTTTGCCTCATATAGGCACAACAATAGACACTGTATATCAATGCAAATTTTAAATTTTAAAACAGAGGCTGCACACACAAGTAGAAAGGACCTCATGGCTTACCAAACATGTAAACACAGCTTGTGAGTGAAGAAAGAATCCAGGAGTACCAGCTCCTATGGCGTTCATACATGAGAGAATAAACAGAAGAGCAGGCAACAAGAAAGAAGAGCACATAAGACAAGTACTTCATGGCAAGATCATCGTACTCCTTTGTCTTATTCCCAGCATATGAGTCGCGATCTCGGAACCTCAGCCTAGGTATCTTCCCCGACCTATCAATCTGGAAGACAACATTAACAATAAAGATTCACAAGAATGTCTTGTACCTGAACAATATTATACTTGACAGCATTTTTGAATGCAAATCTATCACTGGTGTCGATTCAAGGATAGTAACACAGTGCAAACATAATTGCATTTGAGTTAACACAAGCACATATCAACATGATTTTTATGGAGGGAAAAAATTCCAGGCAAGAAAACTCAGGATCATCTAATTGGGAACAAGTTCTGGCTTTAGAAATCATCAATAGGATCCAGTTAGTCCTGGCACCTACTTTCAGGGATATACAGCTATTAAATGTACATAGAACTTCATACTTTCTCAGCAAACATGATAGAGAAAACATATGCTGCTGTCTCAATGAAGCCTTAACCTCTGAGTCTGGCTACATAGATCTTGCTTTCCCGTAATTGTATGGTCACATCCCACCAGTCATACATAATGTTATCTTTTTTTATTTTTGAATATACATATACATCTATATATACATATATATATATGGAAAATGCTATTGGTACACCCATTTTGTACACCTTGGGCTACAAAATGGGGTATTATGACAAAAAACCCCTCATGAGGCGCATAGAGGCGCGTGAGGCTCATGGAGAGGCACAGGGTATTTTGGTCATAATACCCCTTGTGTAGCCCAAGATGTACAAAAATGGTATACATGTAGCATGATCCATATATATATATATGTATTTGTGATAGCTTTCCTTTACTTACAGTGTTGAAGGTGCTCCTGTGTAAGCTAGTCCCAAGCTTGGATAAAGAAGGAGAATTGTGTTAGATAGTGAACAGCTAGTGTAAAACTCATCAGTTCAAACACCAGCTGACCCCACCTAGTGGGATTAAGGCTTGGGACTGTTGTTGGTGTTGTCGTTTTGTTCACAAAGCCCACTAAAATTATAAGGAATCCTTTCATAAACCTTCTCCAAGTCTATAACTATGGTAGATGTCATCTTTGCTGTTGACCTCCTAGCACAAATCCAAATTGGTTATCTAATACTATTTCTTTAAAGTCTCAAGGGCAGAACTTATGTTCTTAATGCTCCATAATTCATACAACTGAATATCTCCTTTATTCTTATACATGGGTACTCACACTTCCCAAAGCGTCCGTCATTTTATTGATTTATAACAATTTTTTTAACTAGTTCTATTAACCAAGTTCTATCTAAATCTAGAATCTTGCAAAGCTCAATAGGACTGCCATTTAGACAAAGATTTCCCTAACATCTTGATGAAACTTTCACCTCATGTTTTCCAATTTACAAAGAAAGAACACCCACTTTCCTATTTAATAGTACTTCCCTCAAATACAAAGTATCCCCCTATTGAATTTCAACTTAATATCTTCACAAGAAAAAGGCGAAGAAAGAGAAGGCAGAGAAAAAGAAGAATCGGGGAAGAACATGAATGGACATCTATTTGTTCTCCATTCCATCTTCATTGCGCCATCTATCTCTCTTTGAAGGAACTGCATTCCATCTTCATCATGAATGGGTTCATATTTTAGGGGTGTATGTGTGTGTGTGTTTCTGCTATGGGTTCTGTCTGAAACACATCACAAATGGGTTCTAGAGGGGTCAGTCCCCCCTGGAACCCATTCGCGATGGGCTCCTGCATACCATTGCCACCCCCCAATAGCTACCACCAAACACTGACAACCATATCCATAGCATAACCTGATTCCAGCCAATCATGTTTTATTTAAAACACCGATTTATGATTATAGAAACTTTTGTATCCATACGATATCTTATCCTGAAACATGAAAAAAATATATCTTTTCCTTTTCTTTTACATATTATTTATATATATATATATACACACACACACACACACAGAGGAAAGAACATATGATATCCAGTCACCAGGAATGGATGTTACCAACAGGACCAGGAGGCAGGTTGTTCAGAACCAGATGCTTAACCTGCATCATGTCTATCTCCCACTCCATCCATATCCATACCCCATAAGCCAGCTACAATGTTTATCTGATTGTTTTATGGGTTCCACCTTCCTCTCATACATTTCCAACTTGAAAATCATTTCCTGGTGTTTAGGCAAAGTATTTTACCATCTATATTCCTCTTCTACATATAAAACAGATTGGGATAAACTATTGGAAATTTCAAATGCATAATAACACCACCAAAAAAAAAAAAAAAAAAAGAACAGCACTTATCTAATATCTGGTATTAGACTGGTATTAGATAGTATTATATGTCAGAAAGATTAAGAGTGTGTTCCTAGTGATTCTAGAGGACTCTAAGGCGGTCCCAATGACCTGAAAGTTCAGTTTCAGCAAGCTAAGGAACCAGTGAGCTGAGAAATTACTGATTTGAGTGCAAAGAAAACCCAGGACTTGGCTGTCTGAAACCAAAGCTAGAATGGTCAAGTAGACCCTAAGACAAGTCTAACAGTGATCTTGGATCAAAAAATGACAAAGAGTGTCAGATAGCTAAAAGTAGCAGCTCAAAAAGCTGCAACACTAGAAGAAACTTCAAGAAAATCAGCTGAATCCTGAAGGGTCATAGTTTAGTACAAGAAGCAACCTTGAAGTGGTTGTGGTTTTGGGTGAGAGAGCCCGAAAGAACACAGAGACTCAAATAGAGAAAACCAGTTAGTAACTAGCAGGAAAATTTAACGACTCTTAAAATGGGCACAAGTATGGATGTAATTAAGGCCCCAGTTAATCCCATTTCCATGCCTATTTTAATAAATTTTCAAATAAGCCTTGTAACTATACCTCACTTTTATACTTGTTTTCACTTTAAACAGGGTTAATTGGGAACCCATTTACATCCCTAGACACGAGCAGACCCCAAAAGCAAAACACAGTACTATTAGAGGGGATGCAATCCTGAGGGCTTGAGTAAGTTAGGAATCGAAAATTAGAAATTGAGTATAGAAATCAATAAAAGCCAAAAAGGTTAGCAAGTCAGGTTTTAGTATCGTTTTCAAATTAAAGTTTGGGAAAACCTCTGACCATGTTTGGCTTTAAAGGGGGCCTAAGGCCATTGGAGGGCATTATAAAAGGAGGGCCTTAGAAATTTTTTCCCATTCTTGCTTCCGTTCAGCCAAATACAAGAGAGAAGGGGAGATCATGAGAGAGTAAGAGCTTGAACTTTGAATGAAAGTTTGGGAGATTTTTTTTTTTTTTTTTTTTTTTTAAGGAGGTCTGATTATATTATGTTAATGCATAAAAGCAAAGCCACTAGAGGCACCGATACAAACAACCCTACACAAAACAAACAATCCCAAAGAAATCCTGAACTAAACAAAGAATGGGATGCTAAAATCAAAACTCCAATGCCAACAGAAATCAGTACCAAGCCACATCAGAATTCAACAACCCCAAAATCTAAACCTCACTGTTGCCAGAAATATGAAAGAGATCACCACCACCCTCCAGCAATATGAGCAGATTCAACAGAAACTAATGGAAGAGTGCTACAGAAGTCCCCCCAGAAAACTAAATATAGCCAGGTGAAAATGATGCCAGACCAGCTCTGAATATTCAAAAACCGGAACAGGAACTAGAAGACCCAATGCTCCCAAGAAAGTTTAGGAGATCTATCCATAGATATCAAGAATCAGCTTTCCGTAGAAGGTTTGGAGGAAGAAAGTCCAAGAATTAGCCAGCTTAGCAAGTTAAGGGGAAGTTGGGTGAGTTGCTTTTCTTCATTTTTCTTAGATCAAAGCTCATAACTAGCTTCTAAGTGTCACGAGAAGGACCCTTGCAATAGCTCATTTAAAATTTTGTTACTTTTACTACTGTAATTCCTAATGTAGAAGTTAGTTTATTTACTTTTACTGTTGTAATTCCTAATGTAGAGGTGTGCAAGGAAGTTAAGAGAATATCAAGTTTGTCATGCTTAGGCCGTGACACTAGATGGAATGAAAACGGAAACGGAAAATGTTTCCGATACGAAACGAAAACAGGGGAAACAGCATTTTCCCAAAAAAAAAAAAAAAATAGGAAACAGAAAGGTGGGGTAAAGCACAAATTAAAAAAATATAGAAGTTTTTTTGTAAATATAATTTTTAATATAGAAAATTATAAAAAATAGTTCAAACATGATACAAACAAACATAAACAATAAACATAAGTTCCATAATACATTTAAACAAACACAAACATAAAGTTCACATTGCATTCAAACAACCATCAACAATATTTACAATCAGAGCCAACCATTAAAAACACCAAGCCAAGAGGGGTCAACATATACAAAAATGGGCCCAGATTTAACAATTGGATTTCCGAAGATCTGGCTTTTAAGTTTTTGGACAAAACGGAAAGCGCACTACCAATAGCCACGAGCCACTATAGCTGGTGGTTTCCGACGATTTGAGGCAACCACATGACACTCTTATCCCCAACGACCAACATATCCAAAAACTAGCAAGATCTGACGACCATATCTTCGTAGATCTAGATTAAACTTTCTGGCCAAAGACCCAAACACGTGTATATACATATATCAATGGATCTTGCTGCAAAAGTTGCTAATAAAATTGAAAGACTTACCTCCTTGTAGATTTGGGGCACTTTCGCAATGAAAATGTGGTCCGCTGAAGATCGGATGGTCAGATTTTACAAAATCCGTGAATCCAGAGGTGTTCTTCAGAGAGTGTTGTAGAGAAAATTAGAGAGAGAGAGAGAGAGAGAGAGTTCAGATGATAAAATGGTGGCAATCAAGAGAGGGAACGGCAAGAAGAAACAGCTACCGAAAGTGAGGGAATGACGATGGCGAGGAAACACCTAGAGCAGCAAGCTCTAACGACCGAGAAAGGGAACTTCGAGATTTAGAAACAAAGCACTAAAGGAAGAAGAAGAAGACTGAAGACTGAAAAAAGAGAGGGAACTTCGGGATTCGTGATAGTGGGTCATCGAAAACACGTTTCTGGCCGGAAACATTTTATGAAATTTGCGAAACAGCCACGAAACGTTTCCCAAATTATAAAACAGCCCGAAAAACGTTTCGGGCCATTTTTACTATTTATGAAAAGGGAAACGGTTCGGAAATAGCAAAACGGTGTCTCAGAGCTATTTTCGTGCTTCAAAGACTTGCTTCAATCTACTCTAAAGACCCTAGACAACCCATTGCATGTGTGAACAATCGAAAGAGAAAGTAGAAATTTAGATATTTAAAACCCATAGCTCTCGGTCAAGTCACCATGAGAGGAAGGAGGTTTGGGTAAATGCTAAACTTTGACCTTTTTGACAACCAACTCCTATATTCTGCTTATACCCACTCCCCCTAGAGCACTACAGTGCTTTTTCATGTGTGTAGATCCAAGCAAAGGAACAAAAAGCTAGAGTTTAAAACCCAAAGGATTAGGCTAGATTGTCGAAAATTAAGGGGTGAGTTTTCCTTTTTTTGTTGTTTGAATCTCTTCGATCAAATTGTCCATTTAACTTGGTTTAGCCTGTCTATCATCTCTAGTGAGTAGAAATGCCATTGCATGCATTGTTTGGTTGTATACTTTATCAGAACCAATTATGTATTTCATAAACAGAATAGTATACATACCCGGAGGCTATGGTGTCAATCATATTGTTGATGAGTTCGTATTTTGCTATTAGTTATATTATCATTTGGATGTGTGGGTTTGACTTTATTGCACATTGCCTCTAATAGTTTGCCTTGGTCTTGTTTGATTATCGTTCCATTACTGGGCAATTGTCATTAGAGATCTATCAAGAATGACATGAAGGATTGCACTCAATCTTATTTCCCTCTTAAGGGTTAGCTGAACTTATATACAAGGTTTCCTATCAAACTAGAAAGTTTCTAAGAACAGAATAGGAAAGTTTCCAAATCCAGATTTGGAAACTTATACAATTTAGGATACAAACAAAATATAGAAGTTACAGCAACCTATCTTCTAGAAGATACACACTAAGTTTAGAAATAAAAGCCAATCAAACGGATCTGATCTTGCCCGAGAATGAGGACAAGTCAGCCTCTTATCATTTCCGATGACTACAATGTCATCCACATACAATGTCCACTTCTACACCCTCCTTTGAATGTGCCATTTCTATGCCCAAAAAATAATTCAATCTCACCAATTCTTTAATTTCAAATTCATTGATTATACACTTCCTCAGTTTATTCATGTCGCCTTCATCATTTCCGGTGACTACAATGTCATCCACGTTTCTAGGTATTCTACCCCATACGCTTGTGTGTAACCCTTAGCTACTATCCTTACCTTGTACATGTCCAAGGATCCATCTTACTTATATTTCACTATATAAACCCACTTACATCCCACTGGGTGTTTCTCTTTAGGCAACTGAACAAGCTCCCAAGTTTGATTCTTTTCTAAGGTTGCCATCTCAGCCTCCATGGCATTCTTCCAATTCCCATTCCCTATTGCTTCAGAAAAAGTTTTGGAAATAGAAATGGTATGAAGACTAGTGAGAGAGGCTTTGTGTTGAGGTGACAATTTGGAATAGGATAAGAACAAGTACAACGGATGTTTGGTGTAGGTTCTAGAACATTTCCAAAGTGCAATAAGCCAATCAAGATCACACTTAGATGTTTCAATTTCAGGTATGGATTCAGTAGATGCAATAAGCTCAATAGGATCAGCATTAGGTATTAAGGATTCAGTAAATGATTTACCTTGTGAGTTGTTAAGTGGGCTGTCTCGATTGTCAGTGTTGGTAGTAATAAGACTAGGATCAGGATTAGGACTTGAAATGGATGCCAAGACTTGATGCTGGGGAAGAAACTAGCCCTTTTCTCCTTGAATATACCTATAGTGGGCGAGGAGGAGTATTTGGGGAAGGCTTCCCTTGTTTCATACCTAGTGAGTTCTCTGGGATAACTAATAGGAGAGAGAAAGATGATAAGTCAAGAAGGATAAGAAATTGATCCTTATCCTCCAGAATTAGACTCTCCCCCTAAGGATAAGGATGGCAAAATAAGGGACATTTTCTGCAAAGGTTACATCTGCTGACACAAAAATTTTCTTGGATGGAGGGTTATAGCACCGGAAACCTTTTTGAATAGGGGAGTATCCAATGAAAATACACTTTAGAGCATGAGGATCAAGTTTACCTTGGGGACATGAACAAAGGATGCACACCCAAACACCTTAGGTTTCCAACAACTAGTAACATGAAAATCAGGGAAGTTTTTGGTTAAAAGTTGAATTGGACTATTAGATTCAAGGGTTTGTGAAGGTAACCTGTTGATAAGAAAAGTGGTCGTTAGGGTTGCTTCTCCCTAATAATGTTTAGGAATATTATGGTGGAATAGAAGCTCTCTAGTAATAGCCAGGAGGTGGCCATTCTTCCTTTCGACCACTATTTTGTTGAGGAGTATAAGGGTGGAAGGATTCATGAATGATGCCTTTATGTTAAAAGAAAACAGAGAGAGATTGATTAAAAAAATCCTTGGCATTGTCAAATCCAAGCCTCTTAATTTCAACCCCAAACTGATTTTCAATCATGTTGTAGAATGTAGGAAAAATGTTGCCCACCTCAGATTTAGTTTTTAACAAATATAGTCACACTACCCTAGTGCAATCATCCACAATACCCTAATGCAATCATCCACAGAAGTAATGAACCAACGTGCCCTAGAAATATTGGGAACAGATGAAGGGCCCCAAATATCATTATGAATTATAGAGAAAAAAAGATTAGTTCTTTTATTAGGAGGAAAGGACACCCTCTTGTGCTTTGCAAACTCACATACAACACAATGAAAGTTTCTAACATCTAGACCCTTAAATAAAACTGGAAACATTATCTTGAGAGTTAAAAAAGAGGGGTGACCAAGACGATAATGGTGTAGCCATAATTGGTCTTTGTTAGACTAAGGAAGGCATGAGGTTAGTGAATAATTTAGAAACATGAAGGAGGTTTTTTAGGGTGAGATATTTATTAAGAAGGGCATCCCCTTGACCAACAATAATGGTCAAAGAACCATCTGCCATTGTGATTTTTCTGGAGCTTGAACAAGGGTTATAGGTGATGAAAGAATGTGAGGAATGAGTCATGTGATATGTTGCTCCAAAGTCTAGGATTCATGAATTAGGGTGAACTATTTCTAAAGCATGTAGAGTAAGAGAAGGGGAAGAAATACCAGTGAGTGCAAGAGAGAATGTACCTTTCTCAACCTTCGTCCAAAAAATTCAAAAAACCTCTCATTTTTTCAATCTCAGCCCTATTAAGCTCCAGGGCATCCCCTTGTTCTGGACTCCTCTGCTCAGGTTGTTAATGGTTGTTGGCTACATAAACTTGTCCTTGTCTTTGGCCCCTCAGTTTTCCTCCTTTGGATGGCTTTCCATGGAGCTTCCAACATTTTTCTATGGTGTGCCGAGGTTTTTTGGCAATAGGTACACCATAAGGAATCCTTGTCCACAGCATTCTTCTCCTCTCTAGACCCTTTACTCTTATTAGGAGCCTTCAGAGATACTAGGGTAGAGCTTTCTACTGGAGAACTATCTAACATTATGTCATAACCCCAAGGGCATTAGTTGTAATTGTTTCTTGTTCGTATTTTCCTTAGTGTGTAGTGGTACTTGAGTTGTTAGTTGTTAGTTGGTTGATAATTGTAGAATTAATTGAGAGAAGAGAATGAATCATTGTTTTATTTGATAGTGCTCAATATATACATGATTAGGAGATAGAAGTCCTACTTAATGTACAAGTCTAATCTATCTATAAGTACAATATCTAATCTATTTAATAACAGAAATAATCAGCTAACATATACGAGAGATATTCGGCCTTATCTCTTGCTTTGACTGATCTAAACATTTAGGAGTTGAATAATCCGAATATTTAGGAGCTTTATCTCAAATTTAGCTTCCTAATAATGCCACTAGATTCATTTTAATTCTCCACTCTCCCCCTCACGCTTGGGCTGAAAAATGTTGTTCAAACCAAGCTTGGAGCTCATTTCATCAAAAATTCTTCTTGGTAGAGCTTTAGTTAGAATATCCGCCACTTGATTATTAGTAGAAGTGTAGACCAGCTGAAACATCCCTTCTTCCAACTTCTCTTTAATAAAATGTCGGTCTATTTCAACATGTTTTGTTCGATCATGATGAACCGAATTCTTCGCAATGCTGATGGCAAATTGTTTGTCACATAGCATTTGTACCAGTTTAGGGACAACCACTTGTAGTTCTTGAAATATTCTCCTCCACCATATTCCTTCACAAAACCCTTGAGCCATAGCTCAAAATTCAGCCTCTGCGCTACTCCTAGAGACCACGGACTATTTTTTGCTATGCCAAGTGACTAAATTCCCCCAAACAAATGAGCAATATTTAGAAGTTGACCTCCTATCATAAATTGAACCAGCCCAATCAGCATCACTATACACTTCTATTCCTCGATTGTTTGTTTTCTGAAACATCAAGCCTTTACTAGGAGTCAATTTCAAATACTTTAGGATGCAGTAGACAGCCTTCATATGGACTTCTCTAGGATCATTCATGAATTGAATAACAAAACTTATAGAGAAGCTGATATCCGGTTGTGTATGGGATAAGTATATTAACTTTCCCACCAATCTTTGGTATCTCCCTTTATCAACTGGAGCACACTCTTTGCTAAGATCTAACTTTGTAGTTGAATCCATGGGTGTGTTAGTTGATTTGCAACCCAACATTCCGTTTTCTTTTAGAAGGTCTAGAGTGTACTTTCTTTGGGATACCGAAATGCCTTTTCTTGATCTTGCAACTTCCATACCTAAAAACTACCTCAGATTTCCTAGGTCCTTGATTTCAAATTCTCT
Organism: Diospyros lotus; assembly: GCF_014633365.1. NCBI lineage: Eukaryota > Viridiplantae > Streptophyta > Magnoliopsida > Ericales > Ebenaceae > Diospyros > Diospyros lotus. Next base: position 31,672,698 of record NC_068343.1, on the reverse strand, counting down.
TCTCTTGCAAGTATTCCCTTGAGATTATTTATTTTTGACCCCTAGTATATGTGGACAAGGGTCAAAATATGTGGAGGAGATACTGAACCGTTTAAAATTACAATGGGACTACATCAAGGTTCTGCACTAAGTCCATACTTATTTGCTTTAATAATAGATAAACTCACTAAACACATTCAGACAGAGGTACCATGGTGTATGCTATTTGCAGATGACATAGTGTTGGTCGATGAAACAAAAGAGGGAGTGAACACTAAACTTGAGTTGTGGAGAAACAATTTAGAATCTAAGGGATTTAAATTAAGTAGAAGGAAAACAAAATATATGGAATTTAAATTTAGTAAGAATGTAAGAGTGGAGGATGTTATAATAAAATTGGAAGACCAAATCACACAAAGAAAAGACCATTTTCGATATTTGGGATCAGTGATTCAAAAAGATGGAGAAATTCACTAGGATGTCGTGCATAGAATTAAGGCAAATTGGCTAAAATGGAGAAATGCATCGGGAGTGTTATATGATGGTAAAATCCCATTAAAACTGAAAGGAAAATTCTATAAGACAGCTATAAGACCAATTTCGTTGCATAGCGCAGAATGTTGGGCAGTCAAATACCAGTATGAGCAAAAGACGAGCGTAGCAGAGATGAGGATGCTAAGATGGATGTACGGCCATACAAGAAAAGATAAAATTAGAAATGAGGTTATTCGTAATAAGGTAGGAGTAGTGCTAATCGAGGAGAATATGAGAGAGACTAGACTAAGATGGTTTGGTCATGTGAGAAGAAAACCAAGAGATGCTCTTGTGATGAGAGTTGATGAAATGGAACAATTAGCCAAAAAAAGAGGTAGAGGCAGACCCAAGAAAACTTTGGAGAGACATTAAAATGTGATATGAAGTATATGGGCCTGAATGAAGATATGACAAAAGACAAAAATACATGAAAGTCTAGAATTCATGTAGCCGACCCCATATAGTGGGATAAAGGTTGGATATGTTCATTTCCTGTAACAATAATGTTATCCACATATACTATAAGAACGGTCAATTTACCTCCCAATGTATGCTTGATAAAAAAGTGTGATCGGCCTGACTTTGGTTGTACCCTTGTTGTTTGACTACCCTTGTAAATCTCTTGAACCAAGCTTTCAGTGATTGCTTGAATCCATAGAGAGATCATTTGAGTTTGCACACCTTATCTCTCGTATAATTTGTCTCAAAACCATGAGGGATTTCCATGTAGACTTCTTCTTCTAGAGTCCCATTTAAAAATGCATTCTTCACATCTAGTTGGTGAAGAGACCAATCTAGATTTGCAGCTAGAGATAATAGGATCCGGATGGTATTCAACTTTGCCACCGGGGAAAAAGCCTCTTGGTAATCAATACCATAAGATTGAGTGAATCTTTTTGCTACTAGTTGAGCTTTGAATCAATCAATCTACCCATCTTCCTTATACTTAACTGTAAATATCCATTTGCAACCGACAGGTTGCTTTCCAGGAGGCAGTGTGGTTATCTCCCATGTTTCATTTTTCTCTAATGCATTCATTTCATCAAAAACAGCTTGTTTCCACTATGGTTGTTAAAGGGCTTCTCTAATTGTGTTAGGCACCTACACTACATTCAAATTGGATAAAAAAACACAAAATTTTGATGAAAGATCCCTGTAGGATATGTAGTTGTGTATTGGGTGTTGAGTGCATGATCTTACTCCCTTTCGTAATGCAATAGGCCAATCAATGCTTTCATCAGTGGTTGTATAGTCCAAACTTTCCTCAAGCTTTTCAACATTGTCATTTAGGAGAATATTCGAGTCAATATCTTGATCAGTTCGAGAGCAGGAGTGGTGTTCTTTCTCCTGTTGAGACTTCCTCTGAGAATAAACCTAAAATTCTTTGGTAGGAGAAGGTTGAGAACTGATAAAAGAACTTGTAGAAAGAGCAGGGTCCAATTGGTTAGGTAGCTGATGGTTACTAGGAAATTCTTTGGTAGGAGAAGGCTGAGGACTAATAAAAGGACCTGCAGAAAGAGCAATGTCCAATTGGTTAGGTTGCTAATGGTTACTTGTTGGAGCAGGGTCCAATTGCATAGGTTCAGGCTACATACGATCAGTGTGTTCCTGAGTTTGAGGGCGAGCTTGGGCTTGTAAGAGTTTCCCAAAATTGATATTCTTGAGAGTTGTAGGAATGGATCTCCCCTGAATATTAGTTTTAGGATAATAGGGTTGGTTTTCAAAGAACATTACATCCATGGAGTTAAAAATTCATTTATGCTTGGAAGAGTAGCACTTGTAACCCTTTTTATGAAGAGAATAAACAATGAAAATGCATTTAAGAGATTTAAGGTCGAGTTTGCTTCGGAATTGTTGGTGTACATGAACAAACACAGTACATCCAAAGATTTTAAGAGGAATATGAGACAAAATCCAAGTGTGAGGATAGTATTTGAGGAGGGTGTGGCTTGATGTTTGATGATCCAAAATCCATGAGGGCAATCTATTAATGAGGTAAGTGACCGTGAGAATGGCTTCACCACAAAAATGTTCAGGAACATTAGTGGAAAACAGCAATGATCGAGCCACTTCTAGGATATGCTTGTTTTTTCTTTCGGCTACATCGCTTTATTGGGGTGTATCCACACACGAGCTTTGATATATAATGCCATAGTTTGAAAAATAGGATCCAAGGATTGAAGAAAAATATTCCTTGGCATTATCAGTTCTTAGGATTTGAATTTTGGCATTGAATTGTCTTTCCACCATAGAATGAAACATTTAAAAGATAGAGCTAACTTCTGATTTTTCTTTCATAAGAAATACCCATGTAAGTCGGGTATGGTCATCAATAAATGAAACAAACCAACGAGAACCAGTGATGTTTTTAACTCGAGAAGGCCCCCATACATCACTATGAATCAATGAAAAGGGATGTGAAGAAGTATAATTCTGACTAGGGTAGTTATTTCTAACATGTTTAGAGTATTGACAGATTTCACAATGTAATTTATGTGGATCTTGACTCTTAAACAATGATGGGAATAATTTCCTAAGATAAACAAAGTTCGGAGGACCTAATCTATAGTGCCATAACATGATTGCACTATCATAAGTAGTAGAGGAATTAGAGAAACAAACAGAAGGAATGGTTGAATAAGTGTTGGACTAAGCTTGGTTGCCTCCGAAGTTGGTCTTTGTAAGAAGATAGAGCCCCAATCCTGCCTCAGCACTGCCAATTATCTTCCCCCAAGTCCATTTCTGAAATTCACATACATTCTTTGACAACTTAGCAATACAATCTAAATCAGATGTCAATTTACTGATAGATAACAAATTGCAATTCAGATTAGGCACCAAAAGAATTGATTTCAGCACAATATCCTTAGAGAGAGCAATGGATCCGGTTCCCACAACCTTTGATAGTGAGCCACTTGCCACCCTTACTGTCCAATTTTTGTTACATGGCTGGAAATTGGATAGGAGATTGATTTTCCCTCATGTGATCCAAGGCCCCTGAATCAATCACCCAAACATTGGATAAATCTTTCTTAGTGATAAGGGCATGTAGAAAAGTACCTTTCTGGTCTATAGATCCTGATGCTATGGTAGAGGATTGATTGATTTGAGTCTTTCCAAACATGGTTTGTAGCCATTCCATCTGTTCCTTACTGAACAATGTTGGTGCCCTGGCTGCAGTGGGCTCCTCCATAGATACTAGGTTGCTTTTACTCCTCTCATGAGTTGGCTTCCAATCTAGGCGTTTTTCGTGTATCTCCCAACAAGTATCCTTGGTATGTCCTGCTTTGTGACAGTGGTCACACCATGGTCGTCCCTTCCTTAGTTTGAAATTCTGTGGAGTACTTCGAGTGACTAATGCTGATTGTTCCAAATTAGATGTTGCAGGCTTAAGCATGATCTTCAACCTGCTTTCTTCCCTTCGAACCTTGGAAAAAGCTTCTTGGATACTTGGGAGAGGTTTTGTACCGAGTATCCTTCCTCTTAACACCATCTAGTTTCTTGTTCAAGCCCATTAGGAATTTATACAACCTCTTTTGTTCCACAATCTTTTTGTACTTTGCAGAATCCTCTATACACTTCCATTCAATGTTATCAAACTTATCTAGTTGCAACCAATATTTGTTCAGGGAATTGAAATATTGAGTCACATGAGATTCACCTTGTTTGAGATCATCAAGCAAGCTTTCAATCTCAAATAGTTTGGAGGTGTTTTCAAGATGTGAATAGGCTTCTCTAGCAGCCTCCCAAATTTCTTAGGCTGTATCATATAAGAGAAAATTCTCCCCTATATCATTCACCATAGAATTTATAAGCCAAGACATTATCATATTATTTTCAGCTTTCCAACTCCGATACGTAGGATCTTCTTCCTTTGGTTTGGTTGTTGCTTCAATCAAGTAATCATCCTTCCCCTTCCCGCATATGAACATCAAGACTGATTTAGACCATTGTAGGTAGTTCTACCCATTCAATTTATGTCCAGTGACAGTGAACATATTATTGTCGATGGCTCCTTGATTGTTGGTGGGTAAGGGAATAATTTCGAATGATTGAGAACTCTTGTCGGCCATGCTGATGAGTAGGGAAAATCAAGTGGCTGAAGAAGAAAAGTACTATGGGAGGAAGGACGAGTAGTGGTTTATCGGAAGAGACTTGGGAGAGAATCTAAACTCGGCTCTGATACCATGTAGAATTAATTGAGAGAAGAGAATGAATCATTGTTTTATTTGATAGTGCTCAATATATACATGATTAGGATATAGAAGTCCTACTTAATGTACAAGTCTAATCTATCTATAAGTACAATATCTAATCTATTTAATAACAAAAATAATCAGCTAACATATAAGAGAGATATTCGGCCTTATCTCTTGCTTTGACTAATCCGAACATTTAGGAGTTGAATAATCTGAATATTTAGGAGCATTATTTCAAATTTAGCTTCCTGATAATGCCACTAGATTCATTTTAATTCTCCACAATAATTGAATGGTAGTAAACAACCTATAAATAGGTTGCAGGTTAGAGAATAAGGGCTATCAATGGATTGAATGAAACATTCTGTTTTTCCCTCCCACTCTTCTCTCTCCCTGTGTACATTTAAAACCTTTCCTTTCCTTCTCCATTTCTCCTTCATTCTATTCTATTTTCTCCCTCCAATTCTGTTTTGTCTTCTTCAATTTCCTATTCAAACCCTAGTAAACCCTAGGGTCATGACACATTACTCCCCTTCTTCCTTCTTCTACACGAACTATAGAAATTACTTTATTTAGAAAAGGTAAATCTTCCTTACTGAGGACTTGTACTCTCACTGCGTCAAACTCCATATTGAGGCCGGCTAGGAAATCATATGTCCTCTCCTTCTCTACAAATTTCTTCCGTAATGCAGCATCTTCACTCCACTTCATCTTAAGGCATTGATAATGGTCCAATTCTTGCCATAGAGTTTGCAACAAGTTAGCATATTCTGTAATGGACCGTGTACCTTGCTTGGTGGCTACAATTTTAGACCTTATCTCATATATTTGTCCAGCATCACAAACCTTGGAATGGGTAAACATTACTGCCTCCCAAATATCCTTGATTGTTGTTAGGAACATCACGGTATCACTAATCTCTGAGACCATAGAATTCTATAGCCAGGATATCACTAGGGAATCCTCCTCATCCCAAGCTGCAAATGTGGAATCACCCTCCTTGGGACCAATTCCCAGAAGATAGCTTAGCTTCCCCTTCCCTTTTAGAAACGTGCGGATTAGTTGGGACCACTTCAAGCAGTTCTTACCATCCAACCGGTAACAAGCTTAAATATTCTACAATTCTCCCCCTGAGCCTACACTATTTGTTCCAGTAAACAGAACCTCCATTGTACTGCTAGAATCAGCCAAATCCAGCATAGGGTTACGAGTATCGGACATGCTGTCCTATGAAGAAGATTGATGAAGTCCACAACAATAGTCACAAAGAATAGAGACTGAAGTCCTAAGGCTCTGATATCATGTCAAGAATGACGTGAAGAATGCATTCAATCTTATTTCCCTTTGAAGGGATAGCTGAACTTATATACAAGGTTTCCTATCAAACTAGGAAGTTTCTAAGAACAAAATAGGAAAGTTTCCAAATCCAGATTTGGAAACTTATACAATTTAGGATACAACAAAACATAGAAAGTTACAGCAACCTATCTTCTAGAAGACAATCAAACTGATCTGATCAAACTAAGTTTAGAAAGAAAAGCTAATCAAACTGATCTGATCTTGCCCGAGAATGAGGACAAGTCAGCCTCTCATCGTTGACAAGATCTAGTTGAGATGTTTTCCGCTGCATTAAGTGAATCCCTAGTGAGTTAGTTTAGGCAAGCCAATTACTTAACATAATACTCTGAGGTCCCACAATGTTGAGAAATTGAGAGTTTTCCCTAAATGAGTAAACAGGTTTGGTTGGTTGAGGGTTCAATGACCAATCATTGCCTAAGAATGTCACCTCAAGACAGGACTGAATGTGACAACTTATGTCTTCATAAAACTTCCAAACTTCTCCACAAGGAGGCCATGATATAGTAAATAATATAAAATTTTATAAGTCCTTTTCAGTCCTACACTGCAGTCCATTTGTCATCAAATATTTAGAAGTAGGACCACATGTTGATTTACTGTGGAAGGTAATGGAGAGCTATGACAAAACAAATAACCCTGGCATTTAAATCTAAAAATAAGTTCCTTCTCACCAAAATTTTAGCATTACATGCAAAGACAAATAATTTATACTTAATTTGACAAGAAAAGAGAGATCTAAATTAACTTTCAAAGGTTTGATAAAGTGTAACATGTCATTTTCTACCCTTCATAAATAGACAGTGACTAAAGGTCTCAATTGTAAGACACAATAAAAAAAAACAGAAAAAACCTATTCCTATTAATGTCCGAATGATGATTATGGTTGATAAGAAGATTAAAATGTGCCTATTACAGAAAATGAAATGGAAAATTGGAAATAAAGTAGAATAAAAACAAATGGTATATGATGGTCATTAACATTGGTGCTTAATTCTTCTTTAAAAATTGTGACAAGAAGTTAACAGGCTTGATGTTACAGAAATTGTTAGCTTATACAGAAAGTGTTAGCTTACTTTTGATAGCATTTCTTCAAAAAGGATGAAAACTTTATACAAGAAGGGGATTTATGTAATGATAGGTACAAGAAAAGGCAATATGTATTTCTGTAAAATTTTAACCGAATTTCATTGTTGTAATTGTAGCAGTACCTCAATGTGCATGGCCTTCCCAATTTTCCAGAATTCAATGCAGCACCCAATTCCCGAACTCGCAAGTATCATCCAGGAAGTATCATTATCAAGTAAGTAAAGAAAGACAATGAGTTGACATATGAAGCTCACAATAACTGACTTTGCAGATAGCCCTTCCATGGATTTATTTTTGTTCCAAAATTGAATATCTGCCAAAATGAAGAAATTAATTAAAAAGCTATAATTAGCCTAAAAATCATCAAAAAGGACATACACAATTGTCATTACCATTTTTGAATGCCAAAAAGTCAAATATGGAATGAAGTACTGAGACAACCATTGTGATCACCAGAAGGTAGGGATTCCCTTCCAAGAATACTCTCTGGAAAAGGAAAGAGGATAAACTAAATCAAAGAACTGGAGAAATGTAAAAAATTTACTTCAGCGGTTGCCAACAATCAAAAAAAGAAGCAAGAACAACAATAAATAGCTATCAGACTATACAACAATCACATTTTAGGAAGATAAACCGAAGACAAATTCTTGAAGAGAGCTTAAGGTAGGCTTCTTTTGGAAACCTCTCCTTTCTAAGATGCACGAACACTTGGTCACCCTCAGCAAACTCCTTAAAGCGTCCGCTCTTTCTTTGTACTGCTCATTGCTAGCTTTAATTGCAGTTCGTACCTCACGTATACAGCAAATATGGTCAGCATATGTTGCTCTGTCTTTGCTGATCCTAGCTTCCTCTGGTAAAGGAACAAGATCCAAGCAGGACAAGTTAAGGTTAATGCCCATGGGCAACCTCAAAAAGAGTCTTCTTGGTTGTGTGATTGACAGAGTTATTAAAGGCAAATTCAGCTTGAGGCAGAATCATGTCCCATATCTTCACATAATTTCTGACAAGGAAATGCAACAAATTCCAAGACTCCAGTTAGTCACTGTCAAGTCTCCAAGATGAGACTCAAACAAGTTAGGAATCATAGAATTTCAGGGGAAGAGAAGACAGTTTTGGGAGGGAGAATTTGAAAGAAGACAGAATTTGAGAGGGAGAGAATTGAGAGGGAAAGAGAATTAAGAGGGAAAGAATTCTGTTATTTCTCGCATGAATTCCCATCCTCATACATAGCCTTATATTGGCTCTTCCCTTCAGTTAACAACACAGCCGAGGGGTACAATTGACAATGCAACACTAACTAATACAGTTGGCTAATGCCAATACACCAAAAATTTTCAGGATTGCCCTTGGATCTTGACATTCCCCTCCGCTTAAAAGCAATTCTTGTCCCCAAGAATTTAGAGCAGGCCAGTAGCTCTCAGAAATTGCTTAAGCAGTTCTGGCAGGCACTACCAAGTGTATGGTCTGGTTGCATGTGCAACCACTACACTCAAGGGGGCTGCACCTTGGTAGATCATCCTTTTATCTAGAATGGCTCGAGGCTCAAGAGCTTCTTCCAAATCTTCACCCACAGCTGGTAGGTTTTGGCTAGTAGTGGCATTAGGTTCAACAGATCTCTTCAATAATGAAACATGGAAGACAGGGTATAGTTATAAGCCACATTTCCCACCTTTGATTCTATGAGATAGGGCCCAAAGTACTTAGGGCTGAGTTTGGAGGCTGGTGCGGCTGTAAAGGGCTGTTGTCACCCATGTTGAAGGACCTGTCACTCCTCCATTTATTAGCTTTCTGCTTCATCCTGTTCTGAGTTGTGGCCAATTCCTTTCTAAGTATAGTTAGCACCTCTTGCCGCTGCTGCAAGTATTGTTCCATGGCAGCCATGGTGGTTGTGGAATTAGATATTGCTAGCAATAGGGGAGGCCTGTAACCAAACACTGCTTCGAAGGGGCTTCTTTTAATGGCACTGTGGAAACTGGAATTATATCACCATTGTGCTAAAGACAACCATCTATTCCAGCTTTTGGGTTTAGTGAAGCACATACACCTCAAGTAAACTTCCAGGCACTGGTTGACCCTCTTAGTTTGGCCATCTGATTGTGGATGATAAGCACTAGACATATGCAATCCCACTCCCAAATTCTTAAACAATTCTTGCCAAAAATTGCTAGTAAAAATCTTGTCCCACACAATAGATTTAGGCACCCCATGAAGTTTAACAATGGAATCTAAGAATGTCCTTGCCACCTCATGAGCTGAAAAAGGGTGTGTGAGGCCAATGAAGTGTGCAAACTTGGTTAGCTGATCCACCACTACCAATATTATGTCCCTCCCTTTGGATTTGGGTAGCCCCTCTATAAAATCCATGGAAATTCCCTCCCATGCCTGCTCCGGCATAGCTAATGGCTACAATAGGCCTGTATAGGACACCTGCTCATGTTTACAACATTGGCAAGTTGTAAAGAACATCACAAACTCCACCACATCTTTTCTTTTTCTTTTTTTTTTTTTTTTTGGCCAGAAAAATAATTGTATCACCTTATGATATGTAGCCTTTATTCCTAAATGACCACCCAATGGGGAACAATGTAGTGTCTTTAGGATCCTTTCCTTCAGAGCTTTATCATCTCCTACCACCAACCTTCCATTGAATCTTATCAAGCCATTGGAGAGTAAGTAACCTGGGCTCCCTGTGGGCTGAACAATAAGTTGGGACATAAGATCCTTCAACCACTCAATCTGATCACAACTCCCTACTATCTCCTTACCCACTCAGGCACCACTGCAGTTATAGCTTGATAGCTGCCACTCTCCTCCCTCCTAGATAGAGCATCTGCTACTACATTCTCCTTCCCCTTACGGTAGAGGATAGTGTAGACCAACCCCATGAACTTCGAAACCCCCTTCCCTTGCAAGTGAGTATGTTGTCTTTACTGAGATAGAAACTGTAAACTCTTGTGATATGTTTTGATTATGAAAGGGTTGCCTTCAAGGTAGTGCCTCCATTTATCCACCACCCCCAATACTACAATTAACTCCTCATTATAAACACTTAGCCCAAGGTGCTTTGGAGCCAAAGCATAACTAATATAAGCTAGGGGTCTGCCTTCCTGCATAAGCACCACCCTTATCCCACTATCACAAGCATCAGTCTCCACTATAAAAGTTTTGAAAAAATCTGGTAGTACTAATGTTTCTTCCCATTGATCATTTTACACTCCCCATGTTCCAGACTTCCCACCAATGTTAACTTCCTGCCTCCTATCTCCACAGTAACTTCCAACTTATTAAAGTCGAATGTCAGAGGGCTGACTGTACACATCCAACAACCCCTAGAATAATGCCACAACCCCTAATTCCAGAATTCTCATATCAGCTCTGAATTCTTTCCCTTGCATCATCTTTTTAAAGTCCATGCATTTGTAGTGGTTGTACATTTTGTGGCCATTAACCACTGTCATTAATAGAGGAGTGGTGGTTGTCATCCTACACTTCAATTCAATGGCAATAGCTTCATTTAACAAGTTGTGAGTACTGCCACTGCTTAGCAATACCATGAGTTTCTTCTTACCAACTTGTCCCCTCACCTTGATGATCTTCCTAGTTGGGCCCCCTATGAGTGCGTGGAAAGAGATCTCTCCACCCTCATACCCATGTTCTTCCTCAGGTGTGTTCTGTACAACTTCTCCTTTTTCCTCTTCCTCTTCTTCTTCTTCTATGACATCTACTCTGTCCTCATCCTCTCCTTCCATGTTCAAGAGCTGACTCTTACACTAGTGGCCAGGGCTATATTTTTCCCACATCTGTAGCACAAGCCCATCAAGCTCCTTTGTTCCATGGTAGTAGTTTTGTTAGCAAGATGGTTGGGGTTTACTTTAGGCACACCTAGAGTCAATCCGGCCACTAAGGCTTGGGAATTGCCTCCTGTGGGATGGCTAACAAAAGGAACTAGCCTTGGCAAGAATCTTGTTTCTATTAAAGATAGCTTCCAACATTAACTCCTGCAACCTAGCCTTTTCTATCGCCTGACTCATCATGGCTGGCATCATCATCTTTACCATGGATCTCAACTCATCCTTTAGGCCAATGATAAAACTGGACGCAAAATATTGATCTATAAGGAAGGGTTGGGAACTCCACACTAGAGCTCCTAATTCTTCAAACTTCTCCTGATAGTTAGTTACCAATTCCTCCAGTAAGTTTGTTAAATTCCTCAATCACATCAGCCATATTCCTCTCCCAAAACACTTGCACAACTCTTTTACAAAATCAATCCATCTTGTTTCCCTTCCTCTAGATCTGGACCATCCTTGGAACCACGAATCAGCCATATCATTCAGATAGATTGTGGCCAGGGAAATCCTTTGATGTTCAGCCACATTATAAAACTGGAAAAAATGCTCAGACTGGCAAATCCACCACCTAGGCTTGATCCGTCGAACAGAGTATCTCTAACCTCGGCATAGGGGTGTGATTAGTACTAGGGGAGGATAATTCTCTTACCTGATCTCTTGGCTCCTCATAAGGCAAATTTTCCTCCTCTACCACTCCCGGGGTTTTAGGGAGAATGCCTTGGTCTATATTACTCCATCATTTCCCTATGCCTCTCCAATTCCCTCTACATGTTTTCCCGAGAGGCCATCAGATCCTCACATTCCTTCCTTGATTGCCAATCACATCTTCCCAGCTTTGAGTGACAGCTTCGTGAGTTTGTGTCATGCCGAACTCCAATGCTTCCATCCTCGATTCCAATTGCTTCAATCTCGTTCCTTCCACTATCACAATCTGTAACCGCTCACCACTTCAATCAATGGAGATCCGCAACTCCACTCTCCGATCACACTTTGTCATGACCTAATTTACATCACCTATCCGTAGCCAACGCCAATTCTACGCTGGGGATCGCTGGCTCTAATACCAAAATATCAAGTCTCTAAGATGAAACTCGAACAATTTGGGAATTGTAGAATTTTAAGGGAAGAGAAGAGAGTTTTGGGATGGAGAATTTGAAAGAAGAGAGAATCTGAGAGGGAAAGAATTATGTTAGTTCTCACATGAATTCCCATCCTCATACATCTTAGCCTTATATAGGCTCTTCCCTTCGGTTAACAACACAACCAAGGGGTACAATTGACAATAAAACACTAATTAATACAGTTGGCTAATCCCAATACACCAAAAATTTTCAGGATTGCCCTTGGATCGTAAAGGTCACTTCAGTTTGTCCATCCGTTTGTGGCTGACAAGTACTAGAATACTGCAACTGTGTCCCCAATTTCCTCCACAAAGTACGCCAAAAATGCCCATGAACCTTACATCTCTATCTGACACATGAGAATGAGATGCATCAGCAGTCCTAGAACAAGGAATAAAGTGTGCCATTTTAGAAAAACAGTCAACCACAACTAGTATAGAATCATATCCTTTAGCTGTCCTTGGAAGTCCAAACAAAAAATCCATGCTAAGATGAATCCAAGGAGAGGAAGCAACTAGTAATGGAGTATATAATCCAGTGTTTTTTGAATTCCCTTTAGCATATTGGCAGACCCTGCATTGCTTCACTAACCTTTCAACATCATGACTCATTATTTGCCAATAATAACGTTCTACGACCATAGCCAAAGTCTTGTCACTCCCAAACTGCCCTCCTAAACCACCACCATGCAGCTCCCCTTATAATTTGCTCTCTCAAAGACCCTTAAGAGTATGCACAATTGGTTCCCACGAAACAAAAATCCATCATGTATAAGAAACAGGTGAGAAGTTGCTACTACAGTTGAACTTTGTAAGTCACTAATTATATGGCTGAAAAAAAGACCACTCATGTATTGACCCCTCAGTTTTTCAAAGCCAATAACTAGAGTGTGTAAAGTTGTCAACAAGAAAGATCTTCCACTGAGTGCATCTGCCACTCTATTTGATGCACTACATTTGTACTTGAGAGTGAAAGTAAACTGTTGAAGGAAAGAACTCCAGAATCTATGTCTTGGGATCAGCTTCTTTTGAGAGTTAAGGTACCGAAGAGCCTCATGATCCGCATAGACAACAAAATCCTGATGCAGCAAGTAGTGTTGCCAATGGTGTAGAGCACAAAACAAGGCATAGTACTCTAGGTCATAGGCTTAATAGCATTGGCTAGATTCAAAGACCCTCTCGTTGAAAAAAGCCACTGGTCTGTTTTATTGACTGAGAACAGCCCCCATTCCCAAGTGGGATGCATTACACTCAACAACAAATGACTTGTTGAAATCTGGTAGAACTAGGACAAGAGCTTGGGTCATGGCTATTTTGATTTGATTGAAGGCCTTTTCTGCTTGAGTTGTCCACAAAAACTCAGTTCCTTTGAGGCAATCTGTTATAGGAATGAATCATCGACAAAAAGATGCCAACCCATTAAAGCTACAAACTTCCCCAATTTACTGGGGTGAAGGCCAATCAGTTATAGCTTTTATTTTGGCTGGTTTTCAAGAGCTTGTTACAGAAGAGTTGCCTATAGTGTTACCCCCAATGCAAGGTGTACAACATGCTATTGACCTGATTTCAGGAGCAACATTACCAAATCAAGCAGCCTATCATATGCCACCCCAACAAAGGTTTATTATTTTCGCAGACTTTCTGGTCATGTTATTTTTATCTAGGTTCAAACTATGTTTTTATGATTTTGAGAGTCTTATCTTAAAACCCATGTGTCACGACCTAAGGGTCCCATTTGTAATTTTTTAAACTTTCAAAAGTAGGCTTGTAGCTATCGGAGTCAGTGATATTGTGAGGACTGTTATACCCTCACATGAAGGCTGTAACTGCCTAGGCATGGCCTATAAAAGGCTTAGATGCTTGAGGATGGGAATTCATTCACATAAATAATATTGAATTCTTTCCCTCCAATCTATTCTTTTAATTCTCCCTCCAAATTCTACCTCTCTTTTCCCTCCATTTCTCTCTCTCTTAACTCTCTTATAGCTTGGAAATTCAAATCTTGATTGAGAGACTTGTCAATTGGTATCAGAGCCGATGGTCCTAGGCTATGATCCCAAAGTAGTGTTTGGTCATCGGAGGAAGCTTGGACAACATAATTCAAAATGGTCAAGGGTACACGAATGAAGCAACTAGAAAATCGGATGGAGGCGATGGAGTATGGACTGATGCAGAAGTTGGAAGCAATGACACAGAGTAGTGACGAGGTCCGATCCATTCGGGAGGAGTTGCGGGAGGACATGGCAGCTTCCCGAGAAGGCATGTTGAGAGAATTGGCCAAACAAAAAGAGTCGATGGATCAGCAGATCAGCAGTGTGATCAACATGCTATCCGCACTCCCTCAAGAGACGAGGACTTCGGGACAAGGGATACTTCTGAGGCCTCAAGGAGCAAGGGAGGTTGATAATGTACACACGAAGGAGACCTGCGATCAGGTAAGGGATTTGAATTCCCCTAGAACTAATCAAGGGCCTACACCAAGACTAGAGATACCTCTGTTTCAAGGATCTAAACCAAGATGGTGAATCCAAAGGTGTGAGAGGCACTTCCAATCAGTGTTCTAAAACGCGCTAGGCGCTAGTCGGGCGCCAGGCTGGCGCCTAGCGCCTAGGCAGGGACTAGGCGGGGCCTAGAAAAATTACTATTTTTTAAATTAAAATTCATATTATTTGAAATGTACATACAAATTAAAATTCATATTATCCCAAATACACATATAAATTAAACAAAGATTATGAAATATTAATATAGATTATTAAATTTAGGGTTTAGACTCTTGACTTTGTGAAACACAACTTATAGGCATTAGAAATAATATAATCAAATAAAGACATAATAACAAAATACAACAATAACAAAATACAACACTTGGCGGAGGAAGAAGAATGCAAGCAACAAATTACAACCAACAGCAACAGCAAGCAGCTGCAACAAAAACACTCGGCGGAGGAAGAAGATCGAGAACCAGCAACGCAAGAGACAGTAGCGGCGTGCAAGCACGAGAGAGGCAACAGCAAGCAGCAGCTTACTGCTTACCAGAGGAGGTGGAGGGTAAGTGAGGAAGATGTGCGAGCAAGCACGAGAGAGGCGATGGTGTGCAAGCACGAGACGGTGGCAGCGACGACTCTGTAACTACAAGAGATGGTGGTGGCGTGCAAGCACAAGAGAGGCGACGACGACTCTGCAACAGACTGTCAGTGGCGGTGCGCGCGAGAGAGAAGGGGTAACGAGTAAGGGAAAACAAAACCCTAATAAATTTATACTAATCCATTCACGCGGCCCAGGCGGCCGATTTGGCCAGGCGGTTCACGCGGCTAAGCATCCGCCTTGGCCGCCTAGGCGCTGCTCGGTACCAATTAGCCAGGCCGGCACCTAAGGTGGCTGATTTGGCCATAATCACGGCCACCTAGCGCCTCAGCGCCACCTAGGCCGCGTTTTAGTTCACTTCTTCCAATTCTATAGTATCCCTGAGAACCAGTGGATCATGCTAGCTTCGGCATATCTTAACGATGTGGCCGATTGTTGGTACCAAGGATAGTCCAAATCCAAGGGTACAGGGGTGAGATGGATAGACTTTGCAGAGGAGATATGTGTCAAATTCAGGGAAAGAAATATGGCCGACGTAATTGACGACTTTAATAAGTTGAGGCAAGAGGGTACTATGACAGAGTATCAGGAGAAGTTTGAGGAATTGGGATCGCTAATGTGGAGTGCTCAGCCCACTCTAATCAATCAATACTTCGTATCTAGTTTTATCAACAACCTCAAGGACGAGTTAAAATCGATGGTGAAGATGATGATGCCAACCACAATGAGGCAAGCGACAGAGAAGGCAAGGCTACAAGAACTGACGCTTGAAGCCATTTTCAAAAGAAACAAGACCGTGGTTAGGTCATTTCCTACGAGAGGGTGATGTGAATCGGGTTGCTAAAGCCTCACAAGATCTGTTGAGCATTCATGGAGGCCTAATAACAAGATTACAAGATTTGGGGTTGATAGATTGAATGATTGATTGATTGAAAAGATTTGCAAGATTGCAAGATTTGGGGTTGATTGATTGATTGGTTGATTGATTGACAGGATTTGAGATTGATAGATTGATTGATAAGATTGCAAGATTTAGGGCTGATTGATTGATTGACAAGATTTACAAGATTTGAGGGATGACTGATTGATAAGATCCAGCTCATGAAAAGGAATGGTTGAATATTTGACCACTTCCCTTATTTCCTACTTTGTTTATCTTTCCTATTTTAGATCATTCTTATTCGTTTATTACTAGATTATGCTATTTCCTTCTTGTAATCAATTCCTACTATGCCTAGGATTTGATTTACTTCCTTCTAGTTTAGGATTTGTGTTCAGCTATATAAGCCAATGTAACCCAAGAGGAATTCAGTTTTTGACAATATTATTAGTGAGAGTTTCTCTCTTTGGTTCTTCAATGAACTACCTTGAACTTATCAAGATTTCATCTTGTAGCGTTCATTCTTGACTTATCACTCACAACCCTTTTCATCTATCTTAAGTGTGGCGTCAACCCTACCTTCTTATACCTTTGGTTCTTATCTCTTTATAGATAACGGGTCAAGGTCCTTTGTTTTCTTTATTATGAATCTGTTTTAGAACGATCCTTGGCAAAGGAACCATTATTGAGCGTTGGGTCTCACCTTCCTTCGTGGGGTTCACATTAGAGGGGACTTTAGTGGGGGAACTTCGAAGGCTATGGTGCCCGTAGTCACTCCAGGAGGGCAAAAAGGAGAATCCAATGCGGGGGCAAACAAGAGCACCACCATGGATTAAAGGAGAATGTTGGGTTTATGTTTCAAGTGCGAGGAGAAATATAGCCAAGGGCATCAATGTAGGAGACAATTGTTTGATATGAGAGGAGAAGGAGATGAAGAAGAAGAGTTGGATAAGGAGGAAGAAGAAGATGGGAAGGAGGAGGAACCACAATCAGAAGTGCTAGAGGAAGAACAAGGAACGGAAGGTGGGGAGATTTCCTTCCACACCTTAAAAGGGGGACCTACAAGGAAGATAATTAAAGTCAAGGGCCAAGTGGGGAAGAAGAAGCTCATGGTACTAATAGACAGTGGTAGTACCCATAGCTTCCTCAATGAAGCTGCAACCAAAGAATTGGGATGTAAGTTAACCCATACTAACCCTCTATCAGTGACCGTGGCCAGTGGACACAAAATGTATAGCCACTGCAAGTGTGCAGGTTTCACTTGGGTGATGCAAGGAAACGAATTCAAGGCTGATTTGAGGATCCTAGAGCTGGGGGGCTGTGAGGTTGTGCTTGGTGTGGATTGGATGAGAACAGTTAGCCCATTAACCTTTGACTTTAACAAGCTGGAAGTAACAGTGGAATTGGGCTGCAAATGGTTAACGTTAGTGGGAAGTCTGAAACAAGGGGAGTGCAAAATGATCAAGGGAGACAAGCTACAAAAGTTGCTGGTAAAGAAAAGAGGGCAAATATCCCAGCTCTATTCAATACATGCTATTGAGGGAGGAGAATCAGACCAGCTAAGTACATATTAGAGGAGAGGGAAGAATCCCACGCCACCCATCATGAGGTAATTACTACTTTAGATAGCTTGCATATACTGATGGAAAACTTTAAGGACCTATTCCAAGAACCTAATTCCTTACCTCCCAAAAGGCCATTGGATCACGCTATACCCCTTAACCTCATACCACTCCAGTTAATATTAGAGCCTATCGATACTCACCTACACAAAAGGCAAAGATTGAAAAACAAATCTCTAGCATGCTAGCCACTTCATTCATACAACCTAGCCAAAGTTCATTCGCATCCCCTATTTTATTGGTAAAAAAAAAAAAAGATGGGATTTGAAGATTTTGTATTGACTATCGCCAACTCAACTCACACACCATCAAAAACAAATTTCTCATTCCCCTCATTGATGACTTACTTGATGAATTGGCCAGAGCCAAGGTCTTTTCTAAACTTGATTTGAGGTCCGGATACCATCAAATCCGAATAAAACCCACAAACATCCCAAAAACTGCATTTTGCACTCACCAGAGCCTTTATGAATTTGTTGTTGTGCCCTTTGGGCTGACAAATGCTCCAACCACCTTTCAAACCCTTATGAACCAAATATTTGCTCCTTACCTCCGAAAATTCATCCTAGTTTTCTTTGACGATATTCTCATATACAGCCCAAACCTGGACCAACACCTAAACCATCTTAAAACCGCATTTGAGGTCCTTAAAGCTAACCATTTGTATGTCAAGCTATCCAAATGTATCTTTGCCAAAGATGAGGTGGGCTACTTGGGACACATCATATCAGGAGGAGTCATCAAAACCAATCCCAGCAAGGTCACAACAATGATGGAGTGGCCTAAACCCCGGATAGTGAGAGAATTAAGGGGATTCTTGGGATTAACAGGCTACTATCGCAAGTTCATAAGACACTATGGATTGATCAGCCGGCCCCTGACAGACTTGCTCAAGAAAGAAGGATTTATTAGGAACCCCAAGCAGAAACAGCATTCTTAACTCTAAAGAATGCCCTGACACAAGCCCCTGTGTTCGCCCTGCCAGACTTCAACAAACAATTTGTGGTGGAGATAGACACGTGTGAAAAGGGAATTGGGGCGGTCCTAACGCAAGAAGTAAGGCATATCGCTTACATCAGCCAAGCTTTGGGGCCTAAACACCATGGATGAAGCATATACGACAAAGAGTTGCTAGCCGTGTTGAAGGCTGTGGATAAATGGAGACACTATTTATAGTGCAATCTGTTTATATCAAGATAGATCATGAAAGCCTAAGGTTTTTCTCTATCGAAAAGGTGAAGAGAATGTAGTAGCAGATGCACTGTCCAGGAGGGAAGTCAAGGAAAATGAGGGCCAATGTTACGGGATCACTGTAGTAGTGCCGGAGTAGGTGAAGGAGGTGAAGAAGAGTTATGAAAACACAAATTGGGTGCAATCGCTCTTAACCAAATTGGCAATACAAACGAGGGAGGAAAAGCGCTACTCCCTATCAAATGGTCTCATCAGATTTCAAGGGTGTTTAGTGATAGGAGATGACAAGGAGTTGAAGGAGAAGATTTTGAAGTCCCTGCACTGCTCACCCCTAGGGGGTCACTTAGGTATTCGGGCCACCTACCACAAGATAAGGCAACTGTTCTTTTAACCGAGGCAAAGGAAGGATGTAGTGGAATTTGTACTAGCCTGTGAAACATGTCAACGGTGCAAACACGAGCAAGTGCCATACCATGGCCTATTGCAACCCTTGGAAGTGCCGGAGCAAGCATGGGAAGGTATCTCCAAGGATTTCCTGGAGGGCCTACCCAAGTCTGAAGGGAAGGATGTGATATTAGTAGTTGTTGACAGATTGACAAAATTTGGGCACTTCCTCAGCCTAACACACCCCTTCTCGGCACAAGAAATGGTCAAGGTGTTCCTAGATTCAGTGATTAAGTTGCATGGAGTTCCAAAAACAATTGTGTCCGATAGGGATAAGATCTTCACCAGCAATTTTTGCCAGGAATTATTCAAGAAGTTGGGAGTAGGGTTGCACCTTTCAACCGCTTACCACCCTCAATCCGATGGCCAAATGGAGAGGGTAAATTATGCCTAGAGAACTATTTGAGGTGCATGTGCTTCACCAAACCAAGGAGCTGGAACAGATAGTTACCATTGGCCCAATGGTAGTATAACTCCTATTTCCATAGTGCAATCAAGAGGAGCCCCTTTGAAGCAGTGTTTGGGTTCAAGCCACCCCTCCTACCAACTATAGCAAGTGGATCATCTAACTTGACGACAGTGGAGCACTACTTATAGTAGAGAAAAGAAATGCTCTCTATCCTTAAAAGAGAGCTAACTAATGCCCAAAACGGGATGAAGTAGGGGGTAGATAGAAGGAGTGACAGAGAATTTGAAGTAAGAGACAAGGTGTTTTAAAAGGTGAAGAGATTTATGCAATAGTCCCTCACATCCACACCGATATCCAAGCTCAACCCCAAGTACTTTGGGCCCTATGTCATATAGGCTAAGGTAGGGAAGGCAGCTTACAAACTAAAGCTACCCGAAGGGATACAGGTGCATCCCGTGTTCCATGTTTCTTTACTTAAGAGATCCATCGAACCAAAGGCACCCACGAGCCTACAGCTACCAGAAATCAAAGATGAATTGGAGGAATAACGAGAACCCTTAGTTAAAAATGAACCATGTACATATGGAAAAGATTACAATCCAAAACATTTTTTGACAAGGGCTAAGAGAGGTGTGTTGAAAGGAATTGGCGTTTACTTATTCTATTGAACCACCACCTAGGAGGGAGGTGAATCATAGAATTGAGCTCGACCCAAGAGCAAAGCCACCTACCATGACACCTTACAAGATGGTGCCACCAAAATTAGTAGAGTTATGAAGGCAACTTAAGGGCTTACTTGAGGTACAACATATCTGACCGTTCAAAATGGTTGGGGTGCTGCTCTTTTAGAAGTAGGATGGGTCACTTTGGCTCTTTCGTTGATAGATAACTTGTTTGACAAATTGCGAAAAACAAAGTACTTTTTATAAACAAAACTTCAATTAACCTACCATTAGATACGATTGCTAGGAGATGAGAGCGAGGTCACTTTTGTTACAAGGTGTGGACTATTGAGCTTACAAGTGGTTAGTCATTCTCGTGGAGCTGACCAACACCAACCACTTTTTACACCTTCATGAACAAGACTTTCCTTCCCTACGTAGACCAATTTATGGCGATCTATGTTGATGATATTGTTATCTACAACAACACCCAAAAGGAGCATGAGGGACATCATCAGGTGGGGTTCAAAGTGTTGTGAGACAACAAACTATATGAAAAAGCAGAGAGATGCTCATTTTCCAAGAGGTGCACTTTCTTGGACATGTCATTAGAGGAGGCACCCTCTATGTTGGAATAATCCCGCAGCTATCTAACTCTCAATAACACTCTCACTCACAACGAAAACCTCTCTCAAAATTATTCACCTTGATGACACACACAAGATTAACGAAAAACTCAGAAAATAAGAACACAAATCAAGAAGCAAGAACACCAAGAATTTATCCTGGTTCGGTCTTTTAACAAGAACTACATCCAGACTGCCCAAGGCATTTTATCTTCACTATCTTGAATGAAACTTTAAAGCATTATATGCATCAACACACTCACCAGCCTTATACCCAGAACTGCCGAGAATTTCCCTACCCAAGAAATCAAAGATATACCCTCTTAGTTCTCAAGTAAACCAAGTGCATACTCCTTTTACCCTCTCATCCCAAGACAGAATAAAGCTCTCTCTAAAACCTCACACCCGACATCTATTTATACAACATAGATGTGGTAAAATAGAAAGCTATTTAAAAATTGGTAGTTACAACCAACTAACCGAATTAACAAATCTGCTAACTAACCCTTCTAGAAACAATCCTTCTAGAATAAAACAAGTGATATACAAATGCTAACAGTCTAAGAAACTCTCCCGAAATAACCAAAACAAATCTAATACAAGTGATTACAACACTCTTAAATAAATGAGGGCAACATAAAGGCCATTCAAGACTAGGAGGCCCTCACGAAGGTAACGGAGCTATGCTCATGTAAGAGCACAAGGGACACCTTCGAGTGATCTTCAAAGTGTTGTGAGTTAACAAGTTATCTATGGAAAAGGAGAAATGTCCATTTTCCTACAAAGAGGTCCACTTTCTTGGGCATGTCATTGAAGGCAACCCCCCACCACCCCGCCCAAAAAGAAAAAAAAAAAAAAAAAATCCCCCATCCCACAATAGGATGGATAAGGGCAATAAAAGGCCATCAGAGACTATGCAGCCATGACAAAGGTAGCGGAGCTATGTTGTATGGGCTTGCTAACTTTTATGAACATCTTGGGCTACTTAGCTAAATTAACACTATCAGTGATCTCATGAAGAAGTCAAAGAGATGGGAGTGGTCTAAAGCACGTCAAGCTTCACTTGAAGGGTCGAAAGTTTCCATCAAAGAGGAGCCAACTCCTAACATTACCCAACTAAACCAACCTCTTTGAGGTATGAATTCACGTCTTTGAGTTTGCTATTGGTGGGGTGATGATGCAAGGACACATGTTGCCTATGAGAACCAAAAGCTCAATGAGGTGGAGAGGCACTATGCAATGCAAGAGAAAGAAATGATTGCATTTTTTTGTCTTCGAAAGTCAAGGCACTACTAGCTAGGATCCCACTTCAAAATCATGACAAACAATATAGGTATTAACTAAGAAGAGTGAAGACTTCCTAGGGGTTGTCATGTCAATGTCACAAACATGCTTGACATTCAAGACATGCCAAAGATACGTGTCAGTTAATTTTTTTGAAAAATAACATGGGAGGGGGCATGCATCAACCATGCTCTTCCCTTTATGTACACTTTAAAGATATTAAAAAAAAAGGATCATTTTAATGTTGTGTCATGTCCCGAGTCGTTTGTCCTTGTGCCTTGACGCCATGTTCATTCTTCATTGGATTCTAGCTACTTTTAGACTAAAAAAAAAGTTGATTTTAAATCAAGTATGATGACAAGACTTCCTAGTTGAGTTTGACTATGATCTTAGTGCACGTCGAGTGAGACAAATGTTATCATAGATGCATTAAGCAAGCAGTATTGGCCCCATTAAGCAAGGAGGAAGGAGATCACCCTCAAAACACACTAGATCCCTATTAGCACTAGGGACTCACAGGTTGTGACAATAGGTAAGTTTGGGATTTATTACTCCAAGCTCCAAATACAAAATTTATCCCAAATTTGTGTCCACCTTTTGCTCTTTATGTCAACAACATGCCTAAAACTTTTAGTGGAGAAATTTCATAAGTTTAGGCAAATAAAGGCAACTGAAATGTAGTGGTTCTCAATTTGAAGGCTGTAGTTAACCACATCTTATAATTTGGCAAAATATCTTCTTTCAAGAAATTCCAAATTAAGAACCATTTGTGGCATTGAAGCTCGACTTCTCTAGCTTTTTAAGCATAGAACACAATTTTTGGACTAACAAATTAATCCATTTTAATTGAAAGTAAGTAGACATGACTACCTCCTAGCAAAGTCCACATCTAGATCACCTATTTTAGGGATCTAGCATCTCTCCTTTTCAATACTTTCCATAAAATTATACCTCAAAATTCCATCCTTTAATAGAGAACTTGGCCTAAAAAAACAATAAGGTGCACCAGTTGGAAATGGGAAGGCATACTCCTTTGCTTTGGGACTAGCAATTGGGCCCATTTTAGCCCATTTCAACTTTCAAACTCTCTCCTAATTTTAGCCTCCTCTATTGGCTAAAAGCCCATGGTCTTCCCTTTCTAATTTTGGTTATAATTAGCCTAAAAGAATCCCATATCTCCCTTGAACTCAAAGTCCATTTTTCTTAAGGAAAATTCAAAGTTTCTTAGTGATCCTTAAAACCAATTCATCTACTCATGTTTCTCCACCATTCAGTTCCCAAATATAGCCCAACCTGCTTTTGAAATATTGTATGCCCATATAGGCCTAAGCCACATCTCTCTTTTTTTTTGTTTTTGGATAGCCCAATGTAGACCTTTTAAACATTTTGGTTATATCTAAAGTCCAACATGCATCTTTTAAATACTTTGGGCCCATGCACGACCCAATACACAGTTCCTTACCAATTTGCATCCATATCATCTCCCAAAATTTGACTCATCCGAAGGGAAAATATCTCTTTAAAATTGGTCATAATTGGTCTCTTACAATACCACTCAAAGTAACTTCTATGTACATGATTATTCATAATATTCATGCCATACATCATTAGTATTTACAGCCTCATAGACTGAATGAGGTCATTTTAATTTTTAAGGAGACATAAGGATTTTGTTTGAAAATCAATATGTATTGGGTAAATTTCACAGATCAAGTTTGCCTTTATTGTACCGACCACCCTGTGTTTTTCAAAATGCCACCAACCGCCCTTCAGGTTAGTTACTGTGCATCACATACCCCCTGTTGTTAAGTAACAGGGCTTAATTTTATTAAAAACCCCAAAATGCCCCTGTAGTTAAAAAAAACAAGAACAAAAAAAGGTACTGGTGGTGGATCGTCGACCACTTGGGTAATGAACCTTGAAAAAATCCTCGAAGAACCCAGATTGATTTGAGGGTGGAGAGAGACAGAGAGAGAGATTGAATCTGGGTACAAATATAAAACCAATCAATCAAGGTGTTCTTAAAACCTAGAAATAGAGAGAGAGAGAGAGAGAGATTAAATCAGAAAGACAGAGATAATGAATCTAGGTTTGAAGGACCCAGCTTTCTGTGTTGGGTTCCTCGAACACAAATCTGATCTGCTTCACCTTCGAACCTAAAACACAAAGAAACAGAGAGAGAGAGTTATGGATGCAAGATTGTGATACCATCTCCACCATCGATGCCTGATGCGAAAATCTCTAATGACCACATCATGAAGACCCATTTGGATTGCCGGGGGGGGGGGGGGGGGGGAAGAAACCCCATTTGGATCGCAATGGGGTTTTCTAACCATCGATAAGGAAGAACTCCTTATCAGTGGCGGCAAAGGGGTTTTCGACAGAAAACCCCCTGCCACTGTTACAGCCCCAATCAAAGGAGGTTTCTGCAAGAAAGAGGGAGAAGACAGAGGAAGAGAAAGTTGCCAACTAAAGGCAGTAGCTGGCATGCAAGAGATGAGAGAAAGAAGAGAGAGAAAAGAGAGAAAAATGGTTTAGATAAGGGGGGAAATGGTCAATTTACTCTATTTATTATCAAGAAAGAAGGTGAGCACATTTTTAAAAACATAGGGGTGGTTGGTGTAATTTAGGCAAACCTCAAGGGTGGTGTGTGAAATTTACCATTATATATTCACTAGACATGCAAAAGATATTTCTACCCAATGTTTCTTCTACAATTATCAGAAGGGGAAAGATGGTACCTTAAGCTCATCAGCCTCACCCTCAAGCATGCTTCCATAATTACGATGAATCTGGAATGACTGATCAATCTGCAGAAACAGCTGCCACTTGGTCATGCTTATTGGGCCCACCTCAAGATTCAGTGGGTACTCCTCTACTGTGTCATTTATCGGCATTAACTTATCTCTAAGCAACCAAAACTCATTGAAGAAAATAGTTGGATGGTAATTCCCTGTTTTAGGTTCAATATTCAAGACTGCAAACTTTAAGTCAAGAAAACAATGACTTCAGAAACCCTCCATTTCAACTAAAATGTTCTCTTAGGAAAATATCCAACACAGTAAGATGTGCAAACAAAATGAAAAGCAGTTCTCAAAGAAGCCTCAATAAAATCACATTGGCAATTCTAGAGAGATAATAAAAAAGAAAGAGGAGACTATCCGCCATATTTAAGAAAAAGACAATCATCCCACAAATGAGTCACAATCTAATGCAAAATATTCCAGCCAGAGCACCAATGTGATTTTGCTGCAGGTAAGACTCAATATTGCAAAATGCTGCACTACATTAAACGTTAGATAAAGCACACTCATAAAGGTTCATTAGTTTCTCTACGCATCTCATAAGCATGCTCGAACATCAAGCACACTCATAAAGGTTCATTAGTTTCTCTACGCATCTCATAAGCATGCTCGAACATCCCAAACTAAATAATTTATTCATGGTTTGTAGCCACAATAAACAGATTTAACATAGAGAAATAGGGTGGTACATAAACTACATATTCATGCATGTAGATTCATATATATGGAAAATATAATCACTACCCCCACAAACTTTCTATTCAGGTTGAAAGGAGTCCAAAGAAGTCAAAGGCACAAGTCGTATTGCAAGAGAACACATAAAAGGTAGCGAGGTCAAAAACCATGCAGCAACAAGGATTTAACTTAAATATTGATATTTTCTTGATTATAAGAATTCATATCAGTCCTGGAAAAAAAAAAAATTCAGTTTTACTTCAATGGTTTTTCAAGTACAGTTGAAGATTATTGAAGTAGATACTACAGCCTTGTCATATCTGCAAGTCCTATTACCATTGCAGCAACCGTAGGTCTCCCCATAAGTTCTAGACATCCTCTGAAAGAATCAGATGGTAAGTAATGCAACAAACATACCGTTGATTAGACTCCTTTTTGTATAAGGTATTCTTTTATTTTATGACTCCATCAAAGATCTAATAGTATAGTCAACTCTCTGGATAGATGGTGGAGGTTCAACTCAAGCTACCCAATGAATGAATTTTAAGAATCTAGAATATAAAAAAGCACTGACAAGTGGCAAAATGAAGATTTTAACTGAGAAGTTTTGAGCCTTCACCAATCCAACTCAGTTATAATTGTCTTCTTTGCAATTAATTTGCTGATGGCTCTACAAAAATTACAAAAGATTTAACTGAATCAACAATTTATACACTTGAGAATTTCAAGTTTTCTACAAAGAGGCTCCACACATTATGAATATCCAGTAAATCTAATTAGCAAACTTGAGAATGTAATATGTAGACAGAAAGTAATCAGAAATTGGAGGATACAAGGCACTATATTTGGTGGAACAGCATTCTTGGGATACCTGCAGATCATTCCCAACAACAGTGAGTTAATAAAAATACATCCCATAGAAATAGTGACATGATGAGCTAAGATTAATTTAAAACCATATAAAAACATCATTGCCATTGGTTAATTGCCAGAATAGAAGCTAAAATCAGATAATAAGTCGAAAAGTAACTAACAATCAGAGAGGGCGATGTAGGTCAAAAGCATAGCAAATGACTACAATTAGAAGTATTCCTTGATTCATGAAGAAAAGCTAACTTACAAGGATGAGAGTCAGTCAAATTGCCATGATACAAGTAACAGTAGCAATACTTATCTACATTTAAGACCAATTCAAAAATAACCTGTGACTTAAGAAAAAAGAAACATGATACTTTTCTTTTCTGATTGGATGGAAATAAACAAAGAAATACTAAGTTGTTCCATATCAATCAGGAACTCTGGTTCTTCCCAGAATTCATACTCCTTTATAATGCATAATAAGGTAGGGGAAAAAGATCCTATGTACACAAAAAAAAAAAAAAATACACCTTGTCAAGCATTAGAAATGAAAATCATGATAAATTAACTAAATCATAGCAATTGATAATACAAAATACTGAATCTGCTGCCATCTTTAAATAGTTGCATGCGTTTGGACTAGTCATGGACTGGTTAAGTCAATTGATAGATTGTTAACTTCATCTTTTATACTATTATTTTGTAATCTCAACACACCCCCTGACATTTGGCTAAACTTCACTGCATAGTTGGTCCAATTTTTTAGTGACATAAATTTGTTGAGGGGAATGGCTTGCTTGACATTTTGACCTATAAAGCCAACATGGCAGCTAGATGGTTACAACAAAAAATGTAAATAAAAAATAAAAGCAGACACTTGAACTTCAAAAACCTGCTGAAGCAGAACCAATAACAAGAACACACGAACAAACTCATCTGAACTCAAATCAATTCCCAAAATCAATATCAATAATCAAAGTCTGCTTAATTATACATCTCAAAGGGATTTATATAGACTACAAATCCTACCTAATTAGTAAACATATCAAAGATCAAAATCATAATCTAATTAGAATGAAAATACAATCTTTATAAAAAAATGAAAACATAATTGTCAAAGGCACAAGGTAAACTGGAGGTGCAAAATTGTACATAGGGCCTCCTACATGCAAAGTAAACCGCAAACCTCATGCACGTGGCACACACTATAAAGAACGGACACGGTGAAGAGGTCGCCATGCCGGTGTCGCGGGCATGTCGGACACGGCAGCACATTGACACACCCGCAATACATGTCAGGCACTCCCACGTGGAGTGTCTAACACTGATTTCATCATTCTCAAGGGGACACACCCGGGGCCGGGGGGGGGACCACATGTGTCCCCTTACAGACACAACAAAGACGAACAGACACCAGTTGTTCAACTTGTCTGACTCCGATTTATTGCCACCACACAACTGTTGGACTGACTTCTTCATCTGAATCTTCAATCTCCTTATTGAAGCTTCATTTAAGTTGTATTTAACATCATTCACCCACCAGTTGTCTTGTTGGAACTGGAAGTCTCAAACGTGAAAGAGAAAGGCAAGCCCATGCTTTGTTTCCATTGAGTCGTCAGCAGACTGGTGGTGTGAACTGTGAATCTGTGATCTCCTAAAGACTCTGACAACGTCAGCAATAGCCAGTGAGGGCTGCCAGACTGGGTGCATCTTCCGATTGCTGCTTGCGTTGTGCCTATCATGCCGGTTCGATTTACGGTGAGCCCGCCTCTAGTCAGACTAGTTGTCCTCCTTTCTTTGCTTTATCTGCCAATTGCTGCTTGTGTTGTGCCTATCATGTTGACTTGGTTTCTGGTGAGCCAACCTCTAGTCGGACCAATCTTCCTCTTTTCTTTGCTTTATCTGCCAATTTCTGCTTGTTTTGCTTTACTGTATATATCAATTTGTGTATATATTTAATATTATTTTATATTTATAATACATATAAAATAATATATGTAAAATGTAATATAAAACAATACATGATTTACTATATGTATATGCTTTATTATATTTAATGAACATTTTTTGTTACATTATTTTATATTAAAACTTAGATTGATTAGTATAATATTATATATTACTTGATTAATATATTTTTGTATTTTATTTTTATTAGATTGCTTGGACTCAGAGATGGATTCTTCTTCTAATTTTAATGTTGATGCTACTAAATATTCATTCAGAGGAAAACTTGGAAAAGCCTTTGTGGAGATATGTTATGCAAATTAATAGTTTTCAAAAAGGAGAGGGAATATTTAACGGCAATGTAACTTTTGCAATGAAAAAAAGTCTAGCTCATAACAAGGGTTAGAACTCACTAGCTAAAAATATCATGAGAAGGTGTTACACCTTGTAAGAAAATTCTAATTGAAGTACAAAAGTTAGATGATGAAGCTAAAAAAAAGCAAAGAATGAGCAGAAAAAAATTCCCTTGCATCCTCATAGCAGTTGATCAAAAGACTATAGGATGAGGACCATTAGGGGGTTATATATAAGAAAGTGTTAGATCAAAAAAAGAGAACACTTGTGAGTGCAAGTGGTGGTAGAAGTAGTTCTCTTTCCAAAGCTTGTAACATGCAAGCTCATAATGAATTGCATGCTCACATTGCTAAAATGTTTTATTCAGCTGGTTTATCATTTCATCTTGCAACCCATATGTCATGACCCAAGGAACAATAAAAGAGCATCATGGTAATACGGTTGCAATAGTTTGTCACGAGACTAGGGAGACGTATAATTTTGTGGGCAAGTTTTGTATTGGCTTGGATATTACTTGTATTGTCCTAGTATTTCATTCTCTTGTTCGTATTTCCTTTCCAGCTGGTTAGTTTGTTATGGCCGAATCTGCCAGGTGTCCATGTGCTAGAATAGGACAAATCAGTTAGTTAGAGTGGGTATGATATGCATTGGCAGCACCCATGGT
Organism: Diospyros lotus; assembly: GCF_014633365.1. Lineage (NCBI taxonomy): Eukaryota > Viridiplantae > Streptophyta > Magnoliopsida > Ericales > Ebenaceae > Diospyros > Diospyros lotus. Next base: position 31,643,063 of record NC_068343.1, on the reverse strand, counting down.
TCAAGTTATATAAGCTTGATCCTTCTTCTGTAAAAGGCATGCTGAAAATGAATTGAATACGCTCTCTCTCTCTCTCTCTCTCTCTCTCTCTCTCTCTTGGTGATCTCCTCCCTTATCTTCTTGCTGATTTCTCCCTCTCAACTGATCTCTTCCCCAAATTCTTCTCTTATCATTCTCGATCTTCCTTTCATACCCTAGCTCATCTCCAAGGTTCACGACACCAGATTATGTGAGTTCTTATCCCTATGCATTTGCTAATGCAATTCCTGGTTATTTGTCTCCTAGATATAATTTGTTGAGAAAAAGTTTGCTCTAACAAGAAAAGGCAGCGCATGTTGAAAGATTGTTAGAGCCCATCAAAGGAACCTAGAAGGTAATGGGGGCTAGTTTTGTGAGTGATGGTTGAAGTGACTCACAAAGGAGACCATCAATTAATTTTATGGCAGTTTCAGATCCACCCATGTTTCTGAAAGCTATTGACCATTCAAGGGAAGTTAAAGAGAAGAAATTTATTGTTGATCTGATGCAAGAGGTGATCAATGAGATTGGGGCTGATAATGTGATGTAATTACTGACAATACCAGAAATTGTAAAGGTGTTGGGCAAATCATTGAAGGATTATTTCCAAATATTGTTTAGACTCCTTGTGCGGTTCATAAGTTAAATTTGGTATTGAAAAATATTTGTGCAGCCAGGAATCATGAAAATAATCAAGTTACCTATGATGCATGTAGTTGGGTTATAGAAATTCTTGATGATGTTTGCCAAATTAAAATTTCATCATGAATCATTCTATGAGATTGGCAATTTGTAATGTGTTTGTTCCTTTGATGTTGTTATCTATTGCATATAAATGGTTTGCAACAACTATAGTCATGTTAAAGAGGCTCAAGCTTATCATGCGTATTTGGGGTTTTGATTTTAGCATCTTATTCTGAGTTTAGTTCAGGTTTTCTTGGGGATTGTTGTTTTGTTTAGGGTTGTTTATATCACTGCTTCTAATGGCCTAGAATTTATTCATTAATATAATATAATCAAAGCTTCTTTTAAAAAAAGAAGTTATTCTTGAAAGAAAATTACTTAGGATATCTCAAATAATTATTCAAAAAGAATGGATATTATTGAGGATGTTATTCAAGGAACCAAGGTAGGATAATTGAAGTTGGAGGTGCTTCCAACATTTTATATGATCATAAAATCACTTTGAAGCTAAAAAAGGGAGTTTCAACAAACGGCCTATAAGATCCATTTTCTTCTATGGCTCAAAATGTTGACAATTAACTACTAATAGGTGCAAAATATAAGAATAACTACAATGAGAAAGTTGTGGTGAATGTGCAACTACAACATGTGTAAGATGTGATTATTATGATGGTTTAAGCATGTGAGAAGATAATTAACAGGTGCTCTTATAAAGTGAGTGAATGGAATAGAAGAAATTCTTAGCGAAAAGAAAAGTAGAAGACGACTAAAGAACACATGGTGGGAAACCCTAGGCATAACATGAAATGTAATGGCATTACAAAAGATAAGATTGTCAATACAAATAATTGAAAAGCTAGAATTCATGTAGCCGACTATCACACCTAGTCGGATTAAGGTTGGTTGTGGCGGTGGGTAGCCAACTAGAAAATAGCACTTGTACTACCTCACAAAACTATTGCCTTTAAATAAGCATTACACTCTCGTAAACCTCCTTGGCTGAATGCCCATACATCAATTACTAATTTCCTCTGCATGCTATGTTAATAAACAATGCATCAGATTTCTCCATTCTTAGCTGGAGTACCAAGTTCAAAGAAAGATGATGTGGGTGGCGGTTTTCTTTTTTTTTTTTTTTTGGGGGGCGGGAGGGGGGGGGGGGGGGGGTTGGAAGAGAGAACAATACTTCTGCCTATGTATACTTCCATCTATCATATTTTCTCTCCTATGCTTTTCCTTAGTCTCTTCAAGTGATTCTCATTTCTTCCTCAATTTCCCATTGACATTCTGTTCCACTTCCCACCTCCTGTCAAGACCCCAAGGATATAATAGTAATTATGTATTATATGTATTAGTTAGTTGTACTTTGCTATTTCAGTTATTGTACCTTTTAGTTGTATTGCAACTGAAAGGATAGAATAGCCTATAAATAGATTAGATTAGGTAGAGAATGTTCATGTTGAATGATAATTAAATTCAGTTTTCTCTCTCAACTTCTCTTATCTCTCTCATTCCCCTCTGATTCTCTCTCTTTCTCTGTTATGTCTGCATTTCCCCCTCAATCCCACCCGCTAACTCCCTCTTTATGTTCTAATTCTCCCTCCAATCCTCTTTGTTCTTGATTCTAACTCCCTTGAATTCCTCCAATTTCCCATCCAAACGCTAGGTAAACCCTAGGAACATGACACCTCCATCTCAAAATGCAACCCATTATGGTGCTTTAAAGACCATCTGGCATCATTAAGTTATAAAATATTGCAACACATTTCAAATTGTCCCCAGCAGAAGCAAATAAGAGTAATATGTAAAGAGAATACACTGTTTAGAAACTTCTATTGGTAATCATGAGGACATTAAAAGCAAATGTACCTTGTGAAATCATCAACCAAGTTGACAGTAATGTTCGGTTTCCAATATGACACCCATTCTATAGGACTACCATCATTGGAATCATCCTTAGCTTGATCGACCACCTGAATCAATCAAAACAACTCTTCAATCCAATCAAAACTCTTTACAAGAACTCTACTAAAAAGTGAAACAGCGAAGGAAAAACAATTTCCAGAAAATAAGCATGCATCTGTTTTAGATCAATTACAAATCACTTGCATAATTTATATAAAATCCAAAGGTACAAAAGGAATGAATCCTCTATTAATCATCATCATAAATGAAGGCTTGTAAGTTATCATACAGTGTTCTAAAAGGCGCTAAACGCTAGTCGGGCACCAGACCGGGCCCAGCGCCTAGGGCGCCTAGGCGGAGCCAGGGAAAACAGCTGTTTTCAGCACATAAATCTGCATTATTTTGTAACATTTGTTGTTTCCTTACATTATTTTGTGCTTTCATCTAATAGTAAATCACACACAAATTAAATTATTATATTAATAATAATTTAACCCATGAAATATACTTTTCTTGACTTTTTTTTCTCAAATTTCTCCCAAATTTCCAGCTGTTGCCCATTCAAGATGTGCTTTTTGACCACTACTTTGGTGGTTGGTCTCTCTCCCCTCTCCCCCCTCCCCCCTCCTATATTTTTCTCGTCTCCCATACGAGTTCCATACTTCCATTCCATCTACTTCACAAATTTTCTCCCCTAAATTTCTCCAACAGATTCATTCTTCTCTGCTCCCTCTGTTCAATGACTACTCCTACAAGAGGCAAAGAGCCCGCCTCCTCCTCTTCCGCTTCTTGGAGCAACAACAGTTATGGTGTGTTCTTGAGCTTCAAAGGCAAGGACACTTCATCCACCATCTCTACAAGGCTCTTACAAATCGCAGTGACCAGGCCACGCGCAACCCAGCTAGGTAGGCACCTTCGTCCACCATCTCTACACGGCTACTACAAATCGCAGCGGGCAGGCCACACGTGACCCAGGTAGGTAGGCAGCCCATGCCGCGCCCGACCCAAGCGGCTAGGCATCGCTTGGGCACCGATCAGGCCAAATTAATCAGCCCGGCGCCTACGGTGCCGGTTGGGGCTTAATCACGGCAGCCAAAAGCCGCCTAGAGCCTGGGCAGTGCCTAGGCCACATTTTAGAACACTGTTATCATACAAAGATTTGTATGACACCAGAGAATTGCAAATATAGTAAGCGACTTGGTAGATATAATTACATTTCAATTTCCAAGTATCCAATCCTGCTTGAGCACATTCAGTTGGCTCTAATGAATCTTCTAAACATCCAGAGATGATATTATCCAATTATTAATGAGATTATCGACCTTTGTTGTATTTTGATTATAAACCTTTTGACAAGCAGCACATAATACCACCGATTAAAGTTCTAAAAAGGAGAAGATATGTTCTACAATTTTAGAAAAGTCAGCCCAAGGCCAACTACAATTGAATTTATGTGACTCCATGCAGAGCATTAGATTGGTCAAGGTTTTGAAGGATAAAATATATCCTAAGGCATCTAGAAGAAAATGATGTAAAACAGGTTTTCTTCCAATAACTCGCGAAAATTTTCCAAGGAGATAGAAATATCAATTTTTTCACAAGATGGCCAGTGCCCATAGAAGGACCATATGAGTTGGTTGATTGTGGAGGGGAAAGTGGTGTTTAGGGTGTACATGATTTCCAATGGTATTGCTTAGTTTTATTGAAAGCTTGGGTTTGAGGACCGAAGATTTTTGAAGGTGAGATTCTAGGAGTTCTTGATAGCTTTGATGGTGATATGGCCCTTAGTCTTGAAGTTTTATCATATGCAGTTTTCCAACATTGTTGGACCCAGGTGCAAGGAGATGCTATTCTTAGTAGCTACAATGCATAATTTCTTCCAGAACACAAAGCATGACAAAAGCTTGAACACCTTATTCATTGCACTCATCCCAAGGAAGGGAATTGAATGCTTAATCCCTAAACCTATAAACCTGTGTGAAATCTATTTAACATTCTGGCTGGAGTCTTGAAGGAGAAAAGTGAAAACATGTTTCATAGCTCTAGAATGCCTGTGGGGTTTCAAATCCTAGATGCAATGCCAATGGCAAATGCATATGTGGATTCTCACTTCAATAGCAATTCCCCAAGTACTCTCTTTAAGCTTGATGTAGAAAAGGCATCAAACCATATTTCTGAAGAGGATGGGCTTTGTCTCTAAATGAAAGAATTGGATCAAGTATTTGAATTCAAATTAGATTCAAAGTGCTAGGCAATGGTGTTTTCGTAGTTTTCTTGACAACTCGAGAGATCATAGGCATAAGGTAGTGGATATGAAGAGAATAGGAAACAAAATTATTGTAGCTAAAGTTGTTCTAGGAGAAGAGACTACAAATATTGTTAGTACATATGTACTAGAAGTTGCATTAGCAGAGAAGATAAAGACAAAAGTTTGGGAAGATTTACAGTAGTTGGTACAAGAATACATGGAGAAAAGAAGAACACTATATGAGGTGACTTAAATGGTCATGTGGGTAGAGAAAGGACTAGGTCTGGAGGTGTACATGGAGGTTATGGGTTTGGAGAAGGAAATAATAAGGGTAAAGATATTTTGGATTTTGTCACAGCATATGAGCTCATCATAGCAAACACTAGCTTAAGGAACAAACGAACACTTGATCACATATAAAAATGGCTTATCAACTACCCAAATAGATTACATTCTTATTAGAAAAGAGGACCACTTACTTGTAAGGATTATTTAGTTATACCAAAAGACCTAACCACTCAACATAGGCTTATGGTCATTGACATCCATATTAAAAGATAGAGGAGAGAAAGATGGCACAACAAGGAAGCCCAAGAATTAGACAGTGGGATCTAAAATGTGGAAAAAAATGTGGAAAACAAATACATTCCAGGAATAAGTGTGGCAAAAGAGATTAGATTGTAGAATGAGAAGTCAAACAATGAAATGGTTACTATTGTCAGAAATAAGGCAATGATAGTTCTAAGAGAGTCAAAGGAAAAAAGGCCCAAATCAGAGAGTCTTAGAGATAGATAGAATAGGTACAAGAAAAATCAAAAGTAAAAGAGCATGTTACAAGAGACATACTGTTAGAATTATTAGTATAATTGTAATTATTATATGTGTGCGTTTTAATTGTAATTAGATTAAGCCCATAAGTTAAGCTCATAGGTGTTTAAGGCTCGTTATGCTTATTATAAATAACAAACTAAGAAAGACTAATCTCTTAAGTTTTTTTCTCTCATAATTATTTTCACATGATATCAGAGCTATCGGTGAGAAAAACCGTAGCTGTCACTGTGTATCTTTTTCCAGCGACCGTCAAACCCTAGTCGTCATCGTCACCGTCACTGCCCATACCAAAACCCCACTGTCCGACCACCACTTGCGAACACCACCACAACCCTAGGGTTCGTCGCCACTAGATCGGCCGACCGCCAAAGACTCGTCGCGGCCACTTGCTACCTCCACCTCCACGCGTCGGCGCATGATAGCGCATCCACCGGTCAATCCTCCCCAGCTTCTCCAGATCTGATCTCCGACAACCCCTCAAACTATTTCAAGTGTCAAAGTCCTCACCACGTTTGATCTTAGTGACGCGATTTCTACCGATGCTACTGTAATACCCCAAGAGCCCATATAGGGTAGTATATATCGATGATAAGTAAAGAAAGAAACAACACCAGCTGAATATCTTTTGCTCTGAATGTATGCAAAGAACTCCCGGGTTAAGCATGCTTAAGCTGGGAAAGCTCAACGATGGGTGACCCTTGGGAAGTTCACGTAGGCCCATCAGGATAAGTTGTTCCGGTCCTTCATATTACTCGATGTGTGATGTTACAGGTGGTATCAGAGCAACCCAGGCCGTGTGTTGGAACTGTGTACTAGGGTACTGGACTGGGGACCGTGTACTAGCCCGAGGCTGGGGGTACTGGGATCGGGGACACTGGACGAGGGAGAGCTAGAACCAGTTGTAAGGTCGTATGACGAGGACGTCATGTACTCAAGGGGGGGGGAGAATGTAATACCCCAACAGCCCAGAGAAGGGTAGCATATATCAAGGATAAGGAATGAAGAAAACAATACCAGCTGGATACCTTTTGGGCTGAATGTAGGCAAAGAACTCCCGAGTTAAGTGTGCTTGAGCTGGAAAAGCTCAAAGATGGGTGATCCCTGAGAAGTTCACGTAGGCCCATAGGATAAATTGTTCTGATCCCTCCTATCGCTCAATACGGGATGTTACAGCTACTCCCGCTCTGGCATCTATTACCTCTACTACCTCTCAATCCTTAATTGTCTCCAATCTTGGGACAGCCAATATTACCATTGTCAAGTTGATAGAGTCGACCAATAATCTCTCATGGGCAGCCTCTGTCAAAATGTGGTTTAAAGGGCAAGACCAAGCGGATCATCTTACCATAAAGGCTGAAGTGTGTCAGAAGCTAATCGAGCTAGATGAGAACAAGTTGATGCCCAGTTATGTAGCCTCATATGGCAGTCTATTGACCCGTCCATCATGCAGCTCTTTCGCCCCTTTGAAACTTGTGTTGATGTATGGAATGAAGCTGAAGAGTGTTATATAAACAAAATCCAACGTTTATACACTGTGGTCTCTAATATCAAGAATCTCAAGCAGGAGTCGTCCATGGAATCTTATCTGGGGCAGGTTCGGGCTCTCATGCAAGAATTTGATGCTCTTCTTCCTCTTGCTACGACCCGCACCAAACAGATTGTTCAACGAGAGAAGTTTTTTTTATGGTTATTGCTCTCTCCGTCCTGAAACCAGAGTTTGACGCCATCAGGCATCAAATCTTGACCAACTCTGCTAGCCCTACCATGCTGGACTCTTTTAAAAGGTTGTTGAATATGACAGGTGCACATGGTATGTTCTCTTCTTCTCATGTTGTTCCTCCAGCCGAATCTTCAGCTCTTGTGTCTCAAGCTTCCACCGCAGGAGGAAATAGAGGACGCAATAATAATCGCTCACGTCCACAGTGTACATTTTGTAAGAAATTAGGTCGTCTTGATGACAAATGCTAGAAGAAACATGGTGGTCAGCTGCTCCACCTGCATCATCTACTAATGTAGCTCATGTATTTCAAAGCGATCCTAGTCCTACTCAATCTCCACCAAGTTCGCAATTGGTACCTATGTCTACAGCTGAGTATGATGCCTTCTTGAAGTTTCAGACCACCCAATAGTCTCATCATGGTAATCCCGTTGCTTGTGTTGCTCAAGGCTCATCTGTTGGTCCTTTGATTATAGATTCTGGCGCCACTGACCATATGTGTAGTAATGAACTTCTTTTCTCCTCACTTACCTATTCTGATACCTTGCATACTGTCACCCTGACTAATGGTATCAAAACTACAGTTAAAGGGATCGACCAAATCACACCCACCTCGTCTTTCTCATTAAATTTTGTTTTATATGTTCCTGATAGTCCTTTTAATTTGATTTCAATTAGCCAACTCACCAAAACCCTTAATTGTTCTATTATCTTTACTCCTACCTCTGTTTGTGTTCAGGACCAGGGCACAGGGCAGACAATTAACGTTGGGCGTGAGTCACAGGGTCACTATTATCTTGTTGTGCCTAGTTTGCCAGTAGCTTGCACCAGTACCGCTTCCCCATATCTTTTCCACTATCGTCTTAGTCATCCCAAACTCTCTAAATTGAAGAAATTAGTTCCCAGTTTGTCGTCATTGTCCATGTTTAATCGTGAGTCGTGTCAGTGTGGTAAACATGCTCATAATTCTTTTTCTCATCGCATCAATAATAGGGCTAAGACTCCCTTTTCCCTTGTGCATTATGATGTATGGGGGCTCAGTCGCATCAATTCTACTTTTGGTCTTCATATTTCATTACTTTCAATGATGACTTTTCTCGTTTGCACTTGGTTGTTTCTTGTAAAGAGATTGTCCGAGTTGTTTTCTATCTTTTAGACATTTACTGCTGAAATAAAAACACAATTTAAAGTTTTTATATGTGCCTTACGTAGTGATAATGCCCCTGAGTATTTTTCTTCTCAATTTACTACATTTATGACTGCTAATGGCATCCTGCATCAATCCTCTTGTCTTTACACATCCTAACAAAATGGTGTTGTTGAGCATAAGAATCGCCATCTTATTGAGACTACATGGACACTTCTTTTACATGCCAATCTTCCCACCAATTTTTTGGGAGATATTGTTCTAACTGCATGTTATCTAATCAATCACATGCCATCTTCAATGTTACAAAACCAAATTCCTCATTCCCTTTTGTTCCCTACACAGCCGCTTTATAGTGTTCCTCTTCGTGTTTTTGGATGTATCTGTTTTGTGCATTTTTTTTCACCTAGACAGGATAAGCTTGTTGCAAAATCTCTCAAGTGTATCTTCCTCAGCTATTCCCAGTTGTAGAAAGACTATAAGTGTTACTCTTCAGAGTTGAACTACTATCTTTTGTCTGTTGATGTCACATTCCTTGAATAACAATCTTTCTTTTCGGTTACTCAACCTGATTCACAAAATCTTCATCAAGTTTTGCCTATTCCTTTTTCTTTTCTTCCGCTGTTCTCGTTGGGTCCGTCTGTCTCCTCTGTGGCGCCTACCCTACCATTTTTCGGTCCACCTTCCACGGCTCCTCCACTTCTTACATATCACCATCGTTCCCATCCTGCTACCGACACCAGCATTCTTCTAGCCCAGGATTCTCCTGACTCGCTCTCTCCGTCTGTGGTCCCTCCTGCCCCAGATCCTGAGCCCAACAATCTCCCTATTACTCTTCGCAAAGGTACACAGTCTACTCATAATCCCCATCCTATTTATAACTTTTTATGCTATGACCATTTGTCTCCTTCTTATAGTGTCTTTGTTTCGAGTCTTTCCTCTGTTTCTATTCCTAAAACCACAAGTGAAGTTTTGTCCCATCTTGGTTGGCGCCAAGCTACATTAGATGAGATTGACGCCTTACATTCGAATGGTACTTAGGATTTGGTGCTTTTACCACCAGGAAGGACCCTCGTTGGTTGCTAGTGGGTATTCACTCCCAAAGTGAGTCCTGATGGATAGGTGGAACATCATAAGGCCCGCTTGGTTGGCAAAGGCTTTACACAAATCTATAGACTGGATTAGAGTGATACCTTATCTCTTGTTGCGAAAATGGCCTCTGTTCGCCTCTATCTCTCTCTAGCTACCACACGTCATTGGCCACTCTATCAGCTCGATATTAAAAATGTCTTGCTTCATGGTGATTTGCAAAAAGAGGTATATATGGAACAACCACCTGGTTTTGTTGCTCAAGGAGAGTCCAATGTAGTTTGCAAACTCAAGAAGTCTTTCTATGGTCTAAAACAATCTCCACGGGCGTGGTTTAGCAGGTTCAGCACTGTGGTTCAAGCCTTTGGTCTCACTCGAAGTGAAGCTAATCATTCGATTTTCTATCACCATTCTTTTTCCTTATGTATCTACCTTGTTGTTTATGTAAATGACATTGTTATCACAGGGAGTGATTAGGTTGGAATACAGAAGCTTAAGGAACATCTACATCAGCACTTTCAGACCAAAGACCTAGGCCAACCTCAGTATTTTTTAGGTATTGAAGTTACTCAATCAAGAGATAGTATCTCAATTTCTCCGAAGAAATATGCCATTGACATCTCAGAAGAAACTGGTATGGTGAACTACAAACTAGTTAACACCCCAATGGATCTGAATGTCCTTGCCGGAACAGGGGACCTTTATTAGATCTTGGAAGGTATAGGAGATTGGTAGGCAAGTTATACTATCTCACAATCACTCGTCCCGACATTGCTTTTGTTGCGAGTGTAGTTAGTCAATTCCTCAGTTCTCCATGTGATTCTTACTAGGATGCTGTTATCCAGATTCTAAGATATACCAAAAGAGCGTTAGGTAAAGGGCTACTCTATGAGGATAAGGGACACACAAATATTTGTTGTTATGTAGATGTAGATTGGACAGGATCTCCCTCTGATCGTTGGTCAACCTCTGGGTATTGTGTTCTTGTGGGAGGAAATTTGATTTCTTGAAAAGTAAGAAACAAAATGTAATAGCTAGATCTAGTGCAGAGACAGAATATCGGGCTATGGCTAATACAATTTATGAGCTCGTCTAACTTAAACAACTCCTGTAGAAACTCAAGTTTTGTGAAGTGTCTCCTATGAAGCTTGTTTGTAATAATCAGGCTGCCTTACAAATTGTTTCCAATCCAGTGTTCCATGAGCGGACTAAACATATTGAAACTAGGGGAGAGAGTGATTCAACAAAGATTAAGAAGAGAAACCAAGGCATTTAAAAACCAATTTAATAAGTCGACATGGAAGATATATACTTGCTAAGGCACCTAATGGAAATATATAGAATAAACAAATGGAATTACATAATATATTTATAGATTTAGAATAGAGTATGTTATTAAAAGTCTTAGGTAAGAAAGAGGTCAAAATTGCTTATATACATGTTATTAGAGACGTGTATCATCAAGCAGAAACATGAAAATGTAAAATACTTGCAAATGACATTGTTACAATGGATGAGACAAACAAAAAATGTGTAAATACCATGCTTGAGATATAAAGGAACAATTTAGCATCTAGTGCCCGTTGGCTATCTGGATTAAAATAAAATAGTGATGGGACAAAATAATATTATCCCATGTTTGGTAAATGAGGTATTACATGATGTTATAACTATACCATGTTTTATGTGTGAAAATGTAAACAAAGTATTACTTCGTATAAAATGAAAAATGACTAAATTCCCATCTTATATATAATTATATTTTGGTATGTAAATAACTACATACTCATATAATTATATACTCATTTGTAAATAATACTAGAGGGGCCACGCATTTAGTTTATCCCACAGCAATGGGACAATTTTATCTAGGGATTATACGTAACATTTTGCACCAAGCAATGTAATACAAATTTCGATAGTATTACCGTGTCTTAAAACCTCTAACAAATATGTTGTAGATGTTTTAACTTAAGATGACTGAAAACCAAATAAATGGAATGTAAGTTTAGCAAAAATATAAGCATGGATGATGATATGGTAAAGCTTGAAGTTCAAGTCATCCCAAGAAAAAATCAATTCAAATACCTTGGATCAATCATCCAAAAAGATGGGACCCAAAGAATTAAAGGAGGATGGTTGAAACCAAAAATGCATTTGGGGTCACAGGCGAGCTAAAACCAAAAATAGTTAAAACCAGAAGTATCAATTAACAAGATATATAACTTGGTTAGTATTGATTTAATATCATACCAAACTCAATATTCAAAACGTACCACAACCAAAATAGTGTACCAGCTAAGCCTACCCTTACGTATCTCGTACATTACTAAGTTATATACCCCGTCCTCCAACCCCTAGCGAACCACAACCTTGGCAACTATGCTCCCACTCTAACCCTCTCTCATCTTTACTGTCTCCTCTTTATCATGCTTTGACCTCCAAAACCCATAGCTCTATACTCCTTTTGGATTTTCTCATTTGCTTCTAGGAGATGCATTAGTTGGTTGACTTGCCTTTCCAATTTGGGGGTTCTCGATCTTAAGGGTGGATACATTTTAGAGTTAAGTTGGTGAGTGGTATTTGAACACATCTTAAATCTACTTTTAGTTGATTGCTTTTGTTGTTTTAGTTATTTCATAATTTAGGCTTGAAGTGTTTAAGGGTCTATGGGGTTCTAGATTTGGGTACACAAGCTAAACGAGTATTGATCCCTCTCTATTCCATCTCTTCTTAATAATAATTGGTTGCCTTAAATTATCCCTTGTGACATTTACCTTATCGAAACCTAGACTCTTTGAGGTTGCCAATTTGCTTCTAGGAATAGTTATAGTCTTATCCATTTTGATTTTGTAGTACCTTATTTAGTTTTGATATTTACATCATGCTACTCCTTTTCCCATCCCACTTGTTAAATTGGGTTTGTAAAATGGGTAGGTTCTGAAGTTTAACAAAAAACCCTAACCCCGTAGTCAGTTTATGGGTCAATGCCTTGAATTGGTTGGCCAATTGTACCTTTCTTTCCATCCTAACCTGCTAGACATATTATTCGATCATACTCCAACATTATGAGATGCTAAGGATATATCGTCACACAATCTGTAAAACACAACATAATACAAAGGAGCTGAGTGTTAAAGTTTGCACTAAGATTAGTGCTACAGCATAAAATATCTACAAATCAAAGGAATCCAAGCCAATCAAAGCCCGGTAATTCAAAGTAGTTAGAAGTTGTAACAGTAGTTACCATTAATGGTAACTACTAGTTTATTTCTTATAAAACCCGCCTCTATCATTTGTAAATATACGCGGTTGAGTCTTTTTTTCTGTATCTTTTGTAATCGTGTACTAACAAAGAAAAGTCTACCAGATTAGCCTTTGTAATCTCTGAGTGATAGCTCGATCAAGAGCTGTGAGCGTTGTACCGATTGTATCTCAAGATAGTGGAAGATTAGCCCTTCTAATTTCAGTCTGGACGTAGGTTCACCAATAAATAGGTGATCCGAACCAACATAAAATCCTTAGCCTCTTGTGTGTGTGTGTTGTTCTTTCTATCCTATTTCCTATTATGTTCTTTCTGTGAGAGAGTTGTGCATTCTTGAGGGTTTGATTTTGTGTGGGGGACGCTTGGTTATTCAACAACCTAGTATCAAAGCAAGATTTACACAGTCAAGAATCGTCACAAGGTGAAGAATCAGAATTCCAATTCAAAGACATGGCTTCATCTTCCTCTGCTTCAAGATATGATATTGAGAAATTCGACGCGCAAAATGATTTTGCCCTCTGGAAGATGAAGATGTGTGCCCTTCTCGGGCCTAGAGGAAGCACTAGAGGGGGAAGCCAAGATGCCAAAGTCATATGCGGTAGATCAAAAGAAGGAAATCTAGAAGAAGGCCTACAACACACTAATTTTGAGTTTAGGCAACAAGGTGCTAAGCAAGGTTTCCAAGATGAAGACGACTGCAAAGATTTGGCTCAAATTGGAGAGCCTATACATGACAAAGTCCCTATCAAGCCAGTTATATCTAAAGGCAAGATTCTTTACTTTTAAAATGAATAATGAACAAAGGTTACAAGATCATATTGATGAGTTTAATAAACTCTGCTTAGATCTTGAGAATATAGATGTTAAGTATGAAGATGAGGACAAGGCATTGGTCTTGCTCCATTCTTTACCTAGATCATATGAAACCTTTGTTGATATCCAAAAGCACGATAGAGACACTCTGTCATTGAATGATGTAATAGGGGCCCTAAACTCTAAGGAATTGTAGTACAAAGTAGAAGGAAAACATTCTCTGAGAGATGCCCTTCTTGTAAAATTACAGACAGATAAAAAAGACCCTAGGGGAAGAGGTATGTCAAGATCAAGGTCAAGAACTAGAAAGAAAGTAATAAAGTGTTATTACTGCCATGAAGAAGGTTACATTAAGAAAAATTGCCCTAAGAAGAAAAAGGATTTTCAAGAAAGAAGTAATTCTGAGGGCAGAGTTTCTATATGTGAATTCGAGTATGATAGTGTAGATGCTTTGGTGGTATCAGAAAATGCTGAAAATGAGGTATGGATAATGGATTCAAGTTGTTCATACCACATGACACCAAAGAAGCATTGGTTCCTAAACTATCAAGAAATTAATGGAGGAAAAGTACTGCTAGGTAATGATCATGAATGCAGGGTGTTAAGGAATGGAGATATAAGATTAAAAATGCATGATGGTTCTTGTAGAACTCCATCATCGGTTAGGCATGTTCCAAAATTAAAGAGAAATATAATCTCTCTTGGAGAACTGAACAGATATGGCTATAATTTTAAAGGTGATGGACGATGGTGGAGTCTTAAGAATCTCAAGAGGATCCTTAATATGTATGAGAGCCTCATTACAGAATGGTATATACATTCTGCAAGCTACCACTTTGAGTAGGGAAGTTGCAGTTGCTGGTAGTAAAGCTCAAATACAGTCTAAGTTGTGGCATCTTAGTATGTCACACATTAGTGAACAAGGATTAAGAGAGCTATCAAAGCAAGGATTAAGAGAGCTATCAAAGCAAGGCATCCTAGGTAATGATCAGGTGGCAGGACTTGATAAGTGTGAGTCCTGCATTTTTGGCAAATCTGCTAAGGTGAAGTTTAGAAAGAAGGCAATACATTTCTCTAAGGCACCATTAGATTACATCCATTTAGACCTTTGGGGACCTGTTCAGACCCTATCTCATGGAAGTTCTAGGTATTTCCTCTTTATTATTGATGATTTTTCAAGAATGGTTTGGGTGTATGTCTCAAAATCAAAGGACCATACATTTGAGGCTTTTAAGACATGGAAGACTATGGTTGAAAATCAAAAAGGGAGAAACATTAAGACTATTAGGATTGACAATAGCCTAGAATTCTGCAATAGAGAATTTACACAATTATGTAATGAGAGTAGGATAGTAAGACACCTAACTACCCCTGGAAATCCAAAGCAGAATGGTTTGGCAGAGAAAATGAATAAGACTCTACTTGAAAGAGTAAGATGTATGCTATTTCATGCAAACTTACATAAGGCATTTTGGGGGGAAGCTGTGTCAACTGCAACATATGTGATTAATAGATCACCATCTGCTGCTACTAAGTTTAAAACCCCCTATGAAATGTGGACAAGTCACAAGCCAAGCTTAGATCACTTGCGAGTATTTGGATGCTTAGCCTATACTCATGTAAAGCAAGGTAAGCTAGAACCCAGAGCAAAGAAGTGTCTATTTATAGGTTATCCTACCGGTGTAAAGGGTTACAAATTGTGGAACATGGAGTCTAGATTACCAAGAACTATTGTGAGTAGGGATGTGACACTCAAAGGTTGGGTTCTCGTGAGTGGACACTTCAACCTCCTAGTCGTGCCCTCATCTAGGAAGTTGTGGGTGCTCCCACTATCAATCAAAATCAGGAGGCTACAGTCCTTCATCTTTTCCTCTAACTTGATTATCTTGTTATTAGTTACCCCCTTCAATGCATGTAGTGATATCTCTCCATTATCTTTTTTCCCCTAACTCCCCACACTCTTTAATCTCTTCTTCTTCCAGCCTTTCTCTAGTATCTCCTTCTAACAATAACAACTGGCGCTTGCATTGGTGCCCGGGATAATATTTATCCCTGCACCTAAAGCATAAACCAGGTTGTCTTCTCTGCTCATTGGGCCTTCGTCCTAAGCTGGATCCCCCCAAATTCTTCACCCTTGTGTTGCCTTTAATTAGCTCACGATTGTAGCCTTTTCCCCTCTAATTGAAAGTTCCCACTATAATAGCCTTTTATTGTTGTCTTTGCTTCCTCATCAAGGCATCCACCACCATCTCTTGTAGTCTTGCACTCTCTGCTGCATGTTCTATAGTTCAAGGCCTAATCATTTTCACCATGGGTCTTATATCATCGTTGAGGCCACTCAAGAAACTAGATACGAAATAGGCAAAGATGTGGGTTATGGTTAATCATTAAGGACCTTAGCTCATCAAACCTCCTTAGATAAGCCCTTATTTCTCCAACATGCCTTAGCTTGTTAAACTCTTCTATGATATCAAACATACTCCTCTCCCCAAACCTTTCACACAATTTATTAGAAAATTCCTCCCAAGTGTGATTCTCCCTCACTCTGGTCCACCCCTAGAACCAAGCATCAACCACATCATCAAAGTAGGTGACAGCTAAAGTCACTCTTCTCCCCTCTAGTATGTTATACCAGTCAAACATCCGCTCACATTTCCTCAACCACCACCTAGGGTTAGGCCCTTCAAACATAGGGATCTCCATCTGGGGCATGGGAAACTCCAGTGCTAAGGATTGCCATGGACCTCACGCCCTCTATCCATTATCGCTTCCACTTCTTCTTCCGGTTCGACCTCAATTTCAAAAGTCCCATTCATACGATTCATCCTATTGTTCTATAAAATCGGCTATGTTCTATCCCTAAGAGGAAAATCGGGAGCAATTCTTACCAAATTTTGGCAAGTAAACATCACCATAAATTGTTGTGGTTGTGCTCCCATTTCTTCTCTCATCTGCGTGATATCCTCCCACACTTGAGAGAGAGCGCCGTTAACCCCCCCGATTGAGCCTTCCACCTTGCAATCTATTGCCATGATCGCCTCATGGTTCCATTCAGACCCAAGCTCCAATTGGTCCACTTGGTTCTCGAACTCAAACATGGTCAAGTTGACCTGTTGCAGTTGTGACTCAAAGTTCTTCATGCAAGTTCCTTCTACCATCGCACCACCTTCCAAAAGAACTCAGGCCAAGAACGAGCTCTGAAACCAAATTATCACTACTAGGCCATGACAATGGTTGCTCCCCTAATTCGATATAAATTATGAAGAAATCTTCTTTTGGGAAGAATAATATTCCGTCAATTATACCCTTGAGAATGCCACAAATATATACAAAATGGATCCTAAGAATTCTCCTAAACTTTAGAGATTAGATTCCTACTTTGTAGGACAACATTACAACAACCTTAAATACAAAGAAATCTAATAAAAGCAAGATAAGATATAACAGTAATATAAA
Organism: Diospyros lotus; assembly: GCF_014633365.1. Taxonomy (NCBI): domain Eukaryota; kingdom Viridiplantae; phylum Streptophyta; class Magnoliopsida; order Ericales; family Ebenaceae; genus Diospyros; species Diospyros lotus. Next base: position 31,625,890 of record NC_068343.1, on the reverse strand, counting down.
TCAAGATAAATCATAGAGGATAGATTAGCCGATAACGAGCTTAGTAGCTTGGCAACTCAACCATTAGCTCGGCCTCCATCAGCTCGCAGATCGACCTTCCATCAGCTCGCCAGATCAGCCTTCCATTAGCTCGAAAGCTTGGCCTCATCAGCTCGGCAGTTCGGCCTCATTAGCTCGGTAGCTCAGCCTTCCATCAGCTCGGCCTCCCAACACTCCCCCTCAAGCTGAGGAATAGATACAAATCATTCCCAGCTTGCCAATTAGTAACTCGAACCCTGGCCTTGGAATAATTTTGTGAAAATATCAGCTACTTAATTAGTAGTTAGAATGTAGGATAAGCTGATTTCTCCTTCTTCAATTTCCCTCTTTGTAAAACTTCTGTCAATTCTTACATGTTTCATTCTATCATGCTGAACCGGATTTTTCACAATACTGATAGCAGACTTGCTATCACTATAAACTTTTGTTGATTGTGATAAGGATATCCCCAAGTCCTCCATTATCCTTTCTAGCCAAATAACTTCACATATCCCTTGAGCAATGGCACGAAATTCAACCTCGGCACTGCTTCGAACCACTACGGATTGCTTTTTACTTCTCCAAGTAACCACATTACCCCATAGCTTGGTGCAATAACCTGAAGTTAACTTGTTATCCTCACGTGAACCAGCACAATCAGCATCCACAAAACATTCAATTCTTCTTTAATTAGTTTTCCTGAACATCAGTCCTTTCCCAGTCGTCCCCTTGAGGTATCTTAGAACATGGAACGCTGCATTCATATGTTTTTGAGTAGGAGAATGCATGTATTGACTTATGACACTTACTGCATAGGCTATGTCTGGCCTTGTAAGTGACAAATAAATTAATCTACCAACCAAGCTTTGGTACATTTCTTTTTCAACAGGAGTATCTTCTTTTTCTTCGACATTCCAACCCTTTTCTAGAGGTGTACCAGCCGATCTGCATGCTAACATCCCAGTTTCCTGTAACAAATCAAGTGTGTACTTCCTTTGAGAGATGAATGGCCCTTCTTAACTCCGAGCTACCTCCATTCCCATAAAGTATCTCATGACTCCTAGGTCTTTCACTTCAAATTCAGTTTTTAATTGCTTCTTCAAATTTTCAATTTCCTGTAAGTCATCACCTGTCACAATAATGTCATCAACATAAATAATTAATATGACTTTTTTACCTTCTACTATAGACTTTATAAACAGGGTATGGTCAGCTTGCCCTTGCTTATATCCCAAATGATTGAGAGTCATGCTAAATTTCTTAAACCAAGCCCTTGGAGACTGCTTTAATCCATATAGGGATTTCTTTAATTTGCACACATTTCCACTGCCAATTTCTTGTTCAAATCCCTGGGGTATTCTCATATATATCTCCTCATCCAAGTCACCATTCAAAAAAGCATTTTTAATATTAAATTGAAATAGAGGCCAATCAAGATTAACAGAAGAGAGATTAATACCCGAATTGAGTTGAGTTTAGCCACAGGAGCAAAAGTCTCCTCATAGTCAATCCCATATGTTTGAGTAAACCCTTGTGCAACCAATCTTGCCTTGTATCTTTCAACACTTTCATCTGCATTATGTTTTACTATGAAAACCCATCTACAACCAACCATCCTTTTGTTTGAAGGCAGTTTAACAATCTCCCATGTGTTATTTTTCACCAAGGCACTCATCTCTTCCATAGCTGCAACTTTTCACTGAGGATCACTCATGGCCTCTTGAATATTCTTTGGAATGACAATGCTCTCAATACTTGCAACAAATCCCTTGTACTGGGGAGATAACTTAGCATAAGTCAAGTGATTAGACATAGGATACTTGACATAAGATCTTACCCCTTTCCTTAGAGCAATAGGCATAGCCCAATCCAAATTATCACTACTGGTAGACTCATTATCAATGTTGTTTTCTGATAGACCAGCATCTGGAAGTGATGATTGGTTTTGCTATCCCTCAGGATGGGCCTTTGAATGTCTAGAATACACTTGCAAAGGATTTTTAGCAGCTGAATATGGAGTTGGAACATGAGGTTCAGCTGTAGTTTCTGGCTGAGAGGATGGCGGAGAAGATGGAATAGGAGAAATAGGAGAAGAGCTTGAAGGATCTGCCCTTATGCTATCGGAACTTGAAGGCCTAACATGCGGAGAGGCCAGAAATTGTCCCCCTTGAGAGTATAAGGGAAGAGGAGCATCAAGGAAAGGAAAGGAAAGGAAATAGGATTAGGATCAAGGAAGGATGGAGATATAGCAACTGAAACTAGTGAGGGGTAAAATGATTGGTCTTCATAGAATGTGACATCGATGGAGACCAAGACTTGTCTTTTGAGAGGGTTATAGCATTTATAACCTTTTTGGGAGGGAGAGTACCTAATAAAGATACATTTAAGGGCCTTGGGGTCTAACTTTGTATGGTTAAGCTGATTATTGTGAACATACACCGGGCAGCCAAAAATTTTTGGAGGAAGAGAATGTAAATGGCTAACAGTTGGGTAGAGAGAACAAAGGACAGCAAGAGGGGTCTGAAAATTTAGGGGCTTTGAGGGAAGTCTATTGATCAAATATGCAGCTGTAAGGACTCCTTCCCCCCGATAGAAATGTGGAACATGGGTGGTGAACATCATAGCGCGAGCCATTTCTGGAAGATGGCGGTTTTTTCTTTCCACTACACCATTTTGCTGTGGTGTGTATGGACAAGAGCTTTGATGTAAAATGCCATGTTCGGAGAAATAATTGATAAGGTCATAAAAGAAATATTCTCGACCATTATCAGTACAAAGAATTTGGATGGAAGTTTGAAACATATTTAAGATAAGTTTGTGAAATTTCTTAAAAATGTTGCAGGCTTCAGATTTTTCCCTCATAAGGTACACCCAACATGCCCTAAAATGATCATCAATAAAGGTTATAAACCACTTAGAACCAGAAATATTAGGGGTTTTAAATGGTCCCCAAATATCACTATGAATTAAATGGAATGGTTTAGATGGCTTATAAGATTGAATTGGATGAGAAGAACGAGACTGTTTGGCAATGGTACACTGTTCACATGAGAAAGTTTGATTTTTATTGATGAAAAAATGTGAATACAAGAATTTAAGATAAGGAAAACTTGGGTGACCTAAATGATTATGCCATAACAAAATATTGGCATTGGTTGTAGCTGTCAAAACAACCTTATTTGTAGAAGAAAAAATCCTATCCTCTGTCAAATAATAAAGCCCATCCTTAGTTTTAGCATTGCCAATCGTCCTCCCTGATACTTGGTCCTAAAATAAGCAATATGAAGGAAAGAAGGTCACACAGCAATTGATATCTTAAGTAATCTTATGGACTGACAGTAAATTGCATCTTAAACCAGGAACATGTAGAACTGATTTAAGTTTTAAACCAGAAATACAAACTATTCCATGTCCTTTGGCTGAAGAGGTGGTGCCATCAGCCATTGAAATGTTTAGAGTTGTCACACAGGATGTATTCTGTCATTGAACTAGCTGAATATGCTATATGGTCGGAAGCACCCATATCTACTATCCATGTATTCTTAGAGAGTTTGCTGGAACTTGGAGAGTAATGGGGATTACCTTGTAAAGCAATAGCTGCCATGGGAGGACTTGGAGAGGATATACCTTGATTCAGCAACTTATACAAGGTTTGGATTTGCTCCTCTAATAGATTAAGGCTAGTACTGCTTCGTGCTTCCTTTGGTGCATCAGCTATGTAAGCAATCCTTTCACTCTCCTTTTTTCCTCTTGGCTTCCAGTTAGCTGGTTTCCCATGAATTTTCCAACATGTTTCTTTGGTATGATATGGCCTTTGACAATGGTCACACCACTGCTTCTCCCATCCTAGATTCCTTGGTTGACTCTCTTCTTGTTTAAAACTTGCTAAAGCAGAATTTTGGTGAGTTAAAGGGGACTCACCTTGCTGATTTAGCATTACCTTTCTTCGGTTTTCCTCCCTTCGAACCTCAGCAAAAACTTCTCGAAGTGAAGGCAGAGGTTTTGTACTCAAGATTCTGTCTCTTACTTCATCCAAATCATGGGTAAGACCATGTAGGAAATCAAACACCTGATCATTCTCAATCATCTTACTATATTTTGTACTATCTGCAGAACATTTCCAATTAATGGTGTAAAACAGATCCATCTCATGCCAAAGTTCAACCAAAACATTAAAGTAATCCATAACATTTAGATTACCTTGTCATGTGGTCCTACTGGCAGATCTAATCTCAAAGCATTGAGATGAGTTCTCCAAATCTAAGTACATATCTTGGACTGAATCCCATATCTCCTTTGTGGTTGTATAGAATAGGTAAGTTCTTCCTATTCTAGGCTCCATCGAATTGATCAGCCAGGCCATTATGGTGGAATTCTCGGCTTCCCAAGTACCATATGTGGTTGTTGTGCTCGGTGGAGAAGGAATAGAGCCTATTAAGTAACCAGCCTTGCTTTTTCCCTTGATAACCAGCATAACTGACTGAAACCATTCCCTAAAGTTACTCCCATTCAACTTATGGTAAGGAATCTGTATAGGAAAATGATCAATTGAGTTGCTGGAAAGAGAAGGATTGATCGGAGAACTTGTGGCAGAAGCCTCGATTAAAGTGGGATTAGGTTGAGTATCAGCCATTGATGAAACAGGGTGTAGATTGATGAAGTGTGGACGGAAAAATATAATAGAGGTTGTTTTAGGATCGAAGAGCAAGCTCTGATACCATGAAGAAATCTTCTTTTGGGAAGAATAATACTCTGTCAATTATTCCCTTGAGAATACCACAAATATATACACAATGGATCCTAAGAATTCTCCTAAATTTTAGAGATTAGATTCCTACTTTGTAGGACTAGATTACAACAACCTTAAATACAAACAAATCTAATAAAAGCAAGATAAGATATAACAGTAATATAAATCAAGATAAATCATAGAGGATAAATTAACTAATAACGAGCTTAGTAGCTCGGCCACTCGACCATTAGCTCGACCTCCATCAGCTCGTAGATCGGCCTTCCATTAGCTCACCAGATCGGCCTTCCATCAGCTCAGAAGCTTGGCCTCGTCAGCTTGGCCTTTCATTAGCTCGGCAGTTCAGCCTCATTAGCTCGGCAGTTCAGCCTCATTAGCTCGGCAGCTCAGCCTTCCATCAGCTCGGTAGCTCGGCCTCATCAGCTCAGCAGCTCGGCCTTCCATCAGCTCGGCCTCCCAACAAATTAAAAGGATACAACACGGGAGAAACAAAGTAGAACAGAGAGAAGAAAGAAAGAGAGAAGAGAGAGAGTTGGGGAGAGATGAGAGAAGGTTGAGGAAGAATCTAGAATTGTTTCTTTGATATTCGATGATCTCTTCTGAGAGAGCCTTGGGGAGTATATACATCCTGACAAGGGACGCTGCCACAGCAAATCCTATCCCCCTTATAGTTGTAACAACCGCATTTGTCCTATTCTAGCCCTTACACATGGATACCCTCTAGGCTAACAAACTCATTCAACAAAATTATAGCAGTAAAAGAAATAACAAAAATTATAGCAGTAAAAGAAAAAGCAAAAGTTACAGCAATAGAAATCAAAGTTTCTATAACTAAGGGCGCATCTCGTGACAAGTAGTTACAATATTTCTGTCTTGAGAATATATTTTTTGACTCATGTGAATATATTCTAATACTTTCAATTATGGTGAGAAGACTCCCCATATATCATGATATGTATATATTTTTTGTTCTCTTAATTCATGTATGATTTAGATTTATTTTCTCAAAGCAGGTCAATTTACTCCTTATAGAGTTAAGCCAAGTCATGCATATTCAAGCAACATAGCTTGTTTACATGTATTGTACATGACACATGTATATTCCCATGTTTTATACACTCAGTTAACTTAGCAGGCTGGTTATTTCCACTATTGGGACCCACTCCCACATCAGGATCAGGCACTAGTTAAGGACCCACATTTTCCAGGTCATGACAGTATCTTTAAGTTGTAAGGGCTTGAGAGAAGATAAGACCATAGGTATAAATGTTTGACGAACTAGAATTCATGTAGTCAACCCCTAAAATGGAATGCTAAATCCTGATATTTTGTTGTTACATACTTTCTTTTGAAGCTCCCTCTAAGTTGCCTGTTGTTCAGTCCCCACTCCTAAAAGCTTGAGATGTTAAAAAAGGTGTGTTGACAATTTCAACCAAGGTTTGCAACACTCCACTTAACATGTAATAACATCGAGAGGAAAAGAATTCAACAACACATACCACATTTGTAACAACTCCCCTTGATATGCAGTAACATAGTTGCCCATGGACAAACTTAAATAAGGCACATTAAAATGCAAAACAAGCGTACAGAACAAGTATAAATAATGGAAAACAAACATATAAATAACAAGACTTGAACCCAATGTCATGTACCTAGGAGTATAGGAGGGTCAATGCTATAATAGGAATATAATAAAGGGGATAATCTTGTAATAGGTTTATAATAACTGTGAGGATATATTTTCAGCAAGTGGTTAGGCTGTTAAAAGACAAAGATGGCTATATAAGGCTGTTGTTAGGGGTTTGTTCGCATGCTTGAATTGAAGAATGAATTTCAAACTCTATTCTCTCTTAATTCTCTCTCTCGGTTCTTCTTCTCTTTCCTCCCCATTTCTCTCTATTTCAGTTCTATATCTCCTGCCCTTTTTGCTTTCTCTTTCCTAAATCCCTCTAAATTCCTATCACAACCCTAGCCAAACTCTAGGGCTATGACAATTGGTATCAGAGCAATGTTCCTTGGCTAAATTCCTGCAATTGGTAGTAGTTAATTTCGACGACTCTCGGTGGAATAAATAGGGCAAAGCCTTCGAGTGATTCCAGCAAACACAAGGATTCCAACAAGTTCCACTGATTACGATGTGATTGGCGAGTGCAAGCATCCGAAGAGAATCAAGATCGGTTCAAGAATCCAGGTGAACTCCAACCAGTGGTCAGTGATTGGGTGGGAACTCCATTGGCAATCTTGAATTCACTTTGATCGTGAGTAGATAACGAGAAGGAAGACGCGAGCGAAGCAGAACCTCAAGCGATTTTCGGCGAGCCAAATCAGCGTTGATCGAATGAGGAGCTAATATTTGTCATCGATCCAGTTAATAGAGGTACATAGTTGAACCAGTAACTGGAATTGAACTTGGAAAATTGAAGGTGGAGCGAGTCGAGCACCTCTAGATTCGATTCTTGAAAGGCGAAGTAGAGCAAAGCAAGTTCGGCTTGAAGCGGAATAGTGCTTGCAATTCGCCATCCCAGAATCAATTTTAGACAAGGAGCGAATTTAGGAAGTTGAGCTATAAATGACTCTCAGCTGTGAGATACAAGGCGGAATTTAGAGACAAATCTGAACAAATCTCCAGCGATCGTCCTCCTCTACTCATTCGTCATTCCCAATCACCTCACGGTCAGCAATTCCAGTGGTGTGATTACGATCCATATTGTGGAGGCAGTGAAGGCGACCCTGGTTTTGGGAGACAGGCTTGATAAAGACGACTCATAGGGAAGTCCAATTGATCAAAATTTCCAGATGAAGAAGGCCATCCCAACCTTGAAGTTGTTCGCAGGAGAATTTCGAAGAAGCAGTCGAGGTGATCACTGAAGGAGGAGTGAGGTAGGTGAAACTTATAGAGCCTGGCGGAATCTTGATTTTGCTGTGGTGAATTGCGAAATTGATTCCGACGCACAAGGAGGAGAGGTCGGCTCGGATCTAAAGGAGAAGTAGGAGGAGTGGCTTTCGATGAGTTCCGTTGAACATTCTTAGCCGTCGATCTCTTTGCTGAGGAAAGATAGAAGGTTCGACTGTGAAGGCGGGGCAGCAGTTTGATTCGCTGCTACTTTCCGAGCTGTTGCAGTAGCAATTTAGGAAGACAACCTCAGTCATTATCGAAACTGATCGAGTGGTAATTTAGGAGATTCCAATTAGAAGTCCGACAACGCATACCAGCAAATCAGAGACAAGAATTCCACGGGCAGTGAATTGCGTTTGAGATGATTCTAACTAAGAACCCGATTAGTTCACGGAAGAGTTGAATTAAGGATGTATCAAGCTCCTATGCCTTGGCCTTTGACTTGTCCTGCTCTTGAGATTTATGCCATGACGGATAGCTTGCGTATGAAACAATTGAAGTCTCCTCTGCAGCAGAAGGATGCTGCATTTTCAGTGGGATACAACAGAAAAAGTGAAGAGTTTGGGCTGAATCATGAGGCACAGAAACGGACATTAGACCCTTGGGTTAGCAAAATGTGTGAGGAAATTGGTTGTGTAATACGAGAAGAGCTTCAAGAGTTTGCAAAGGAGTATAAGTACAAGTTTCCAACAGAATTCTTCGACAAACCGAGAAGGAATGTTGCAGATGATCATTCTGAAAATTCTAACAAAAAAAGGATGGATTCTGACAACCATTCAGTAGGAGTGAATCCCAGAAAGCTAAAAGAAGAAGATATTGCTGATGTGGAGGAGGAAAATGTTGAGAGTGAGCTTCAGAAAAATTCCAATGAACGAGACGAAGATGTGGCAGAATTACCCACAGGGGCAGATGGTTTAATTGTTGGGGAACCTCAATACAATGATAGGAATTATAGCATTGAGACATCAAAGCTTGGTTATCATGACTCTGTTGAACCTCCTTCCTTATCTTGTCAGAAGCTTGGTGTGAAAATGGATGGAAGAATAGGAACAAAAGACAGAAATTCAGTTGCTTCATCGGCCCTAGGGAAACCGAGGTCAGTGGAATCCCAGATGGTGAAGTTTTTTAAACTTTCTGATCCAGGTAGCCATCCTATTGGTGCTGCTACGTCTCACTATGAGGAAGAGGAACCTTTTGAATCCCTTGAGGGAATTGAGGCACAAACTATTGGAAAAACTTTCCCTAATGGCAATGACGTACTGTCGGGGGTGACTGATGGGGTTGACTATGTGCCCCAATCTAAGGCTGGAGATGATACTAAAGATTTAGATTTTTTTGGCAGTGTTGGAGAATTGGACTTGGGGAAAAATAGCTTCCCTTCAGGACTAGGAGATACTAAAGTTTTTGAAGGATACCCTTATTGTCATTCTGGAGGATCTATTAGTTTGATTTATGGGAAACATCCTCATGGGGAACAACCATCTCGAACTCTATTCATAAGAAACATAAACAACAATGTTGAGGACTCTAAGCTTCGGTCTACTATTCCATCAAGTACTCAGACTGAATCTGAAGTCATTGAGGTCAATCTGGTTGCCCCTATTGAAGTGCTGGTCCAAGTTATGTCGATGACGATTCTTGGAAACCTAAGAACAAAGAAGAAGAAGCCTAGAAGGAGAAAGAGGGAAAAAGAGATTGAACAGAAAATGAAGGTGGGAGTTGGATGAAGATAGAGAAGTGGCTCAACGATAATAAGTTTCCTGGGGACAAGAAACTTTAAGGCGGGGGAATTGTCATGTACCTAGGAGTATAGGAAGGTCAATGCTGTAATAAGAATATAATAAAGGGGGTAATCTTGTAATAGGTTTATAATAACTGTGAGGATATATTTTCAGCAAGTGGTTAGGCTGTTAGAAGACAAAGATGGCTATATAAGGCTGTTGTTAGGGGTTTGTTCGCATGCTTGAATTGAAGAATGAATTTCAAACTCTATTCTCTCTTAATTCTCTCTCTCGGTTCTTCTTCTCTTTCCACCCCATTTCTCTCTGTTTCAATTCTATATCTCCCTCCCTTTCTGCTTTCTCTTTCCTAAATCCCTCTAAATTCCTATCACAACCCTAGCCAAACCCTAGGGCTGTGACACCCAACAACTCTTGAAATAAGACCTCTAATACCAATTAACTTACCACAAGAGCTAAAAATTTTAAACCGTTAGGAATAGGGCCCAGCATTATATATTATGCTTTCTAAACGCATTAGTTTAGCTAAGAGTGAGATCACCCCAGTAAGGTCCATACAGAACCCCAATTTTCTTTCAAACTCTTTGGTATCTAAACTTATTTCCATGGGAACTATACTTACCTACAAGTTTTAGGAACACTCAATTTCAAATATATTTCCATAGAAATTCAACTTAATCCTTACAATGAAATTTATTGCAATACTACTATGATAGTGCAACTAATATCCATGTTCCCTTTCCCAATGGCTTTCAAAGGAAATACTATTCTCATGCATATTAGGTCCTAGCATAATTTTTTTATTCTCTCTCACAATTTTCTTTTCTTTTACATTTTTTTTATACTAGAAACTCCAAATGATAATGGAAACCAAAAAAAAAAAAAAAAAGGAAAAGGATCAATATGTACTACCCTTTCTTGCAAAGAAGTTAACAACAAGGTCATCACAAAGACAAGGAAGAAAACATAACTAAGCAAAAAGGTCCAAACTTCAAGATGTTTTCTTTTCAATTGCTAGCACAAAAACGTTATCAAAAAGTTCCAAAAACACTATGACTCACGCTCAAAGTATTTTTTAATTGATTAAAAAATACAAAAAAATTAAACTGTTAGGAAGTAAATAAGAAAACCAAAATCCTATAAAGTAAATAAGCTTATAATGCAGATAGTCATGGAGATATGCTCAATCCACAAAGGGAGAGCTCATGGAGCAACCTAAGTACCATTTGGAAACCACGTATAGGCATTTGTTATCTCAAAGTGATACAAATACCCACTTTTACTAATTTACTGTGATGTAATATAAAAGAGGCAACTTAGTAAACAAGGATAATGTGAAGCAACACAACACAAGCAAGTAGATAGTCAATAAAATATTTTCAACAGCTTGACCAATATGGTTGAGAGATATCATGTGATGATACCATCAACTATTCGATGAAATACTTTCTTCCACATGGAAAATATGTATTCACATATAATTTCCAGACAGTTGCCAATGTATAGTTGTCGAGAGTGAAATTGCTTGTTCAAGTCTCAGTTATTTTAATCCAACAATGATCAATCCAGTTCTGCCAGGCCCCCACATATGGACCAATGGTAAAGGCATCTGCTTTTTAACAAATATCATTTATATTATCCTTTCGATACATGTATATGCATGTAGCAAAGTTACTGCAAGAGACAAATCCAAATACCGACATGATCCATTAAGAGAAAATATAGGTCAAGAAATTCTCGGCTACCATATTAGAAGCTTTTTTGAGAAAATTAAATCCATAAAAAAGGCAAGGATGAGTTTTTTAGTACGTCAAAAACCAGGACCTTAACCATGCAACTATACATCAGAATAAATTGATCCAAGTTTAAACTGCTTACCAGCATGATTAACAACTTAGTGGTACAATAAATGGAATCCAACCCCTCAATTGCCCAATTTGATACAAAATAAGATGCAGAAAGAATCACCTCATACCCTCAGATAACTTGGGAAGGCTCCTCTTTGGTGAGTTGAAAACATCAAGTTATACCAATTGCAAACAAACAAATAGTTGACTGCTTCACCAAATTCAAGTATAAAAACTGACAGAAACTGACATTTCACAGTGAAACATCAAAGATATTCATCTAAGACTGAATGTTAAGCATATGAAGATTGATACCCACAAGGGAGATTTTCAATAGGTTACAGAGCAGTTTATACAAGGACAAACCTCAGATATTGTTGCGTCCTGACCGGAGCCTTTGGAATCTCCCAACAAACTTCTCCGTTTATCAGTTCTTGACTTGGGCAGGAATGTCACAACAGCTGAGATCAAGGGAAAGAGAATATCTTAAAATTAGATGTTTTGTGCATCAACAACCATTGAAAAGTTTGACAGGAAATTAACAAGAGAAACAATCTTACGGTGAGTCCTTCCAAAAGCAGCCAACGGCTGGTACTCAGGATCACTGGGGTCAGGTGGGTAACCAGAACGGGTAAAGAACACATGAGCATAAAGACTGCCATTGTGCTTCACCGCCTGAGAGCAGAAGACCAAAAAGAACTTGATGTCAGCATCAGAAAAAAAAAAAACACACACACACACACACACAACCAAATTATCCAGATATATTAAAGAATCCCATGTGTGTGCAAGTGTGAATGCCAAATCCTAACTGCTAAGAACTTAAGTATAACACATGAGAAGTATTACTGCAAAAACATGGTACCTCAGATGGATAATAGTTGGCAGACAGAGACCTGGTACTTTCCGGTCCCCAAACAGCATAAGGTATATTTGTCTCATGCCAAATAAGTGCTTTTTCATTACCAAAGTCATTGAACCTTTCATGTTCAGAAAGATAAACCCACATGTCCTGAACAAAGGTAACGTAGCAGTTTAAAATTTGGGGAAGCACGATGAGGAAGAGGCCAGAGAGGTAAATCAGAATAAGGAGTAACCCGCAGCAATCCCAGCAGAGAGATTAATTTCAAATTATGCTCCAGTCAAAATTTTCTTCCAGCACAACAGTATGATTTTCTCTATATATATTAGCACAAGTTGCCATGTCACCAATATTCAGCTAGCACTCAATTTTTTTTCTACATACCACCCAGTAACATTTGCATAATGAAAAAATGCAAGTGCACGTGCGTTTGTCCAGTTATAGTATGCAGAGAGAACATAGATCTTCCTTCAATATTGTTCTAAAATCATCATATCCTAAAAGAATACGACTAATCCACATGCACACAGCACCTTAGCTTAACACATTGCTTCTTAAAGGGTCAATAATCCAAAATTTCAATAACTTAACCTGGTAAATGACAATGTCAAAAGGAACATAAAAGCTTTAATCAAAGGAGGGAATGAGCATTGGCAAGAAATGTTTCTGAAAGCTAGATTTTCCAGATTGTAAGTAACCTTACTTCCCAATCTTCTTAACTTACCTCAGTTATTCAACTCCTTTTTACGTGTGTACCTAATATCATTAAGACAAAACTGCCTAAGAGGGCTAATTGCCCCACTATTTCCAGACCAAATTAGAAGAGAGAAGACATATAGAAACCATTACCTTTTAGATGAAGATCTGATAAAGTTCACTCTCACAGTAGGTCCACGTGCAAAATATGTCATTATATATTTGGAAGTATGATAATAAGTGTTTGTCATATACAGGGGGGCAATCAAAAAATTGAATAACCAATTGTAAAGAATTTGCACACCAGACCATACAAGCGACTTTTTCCATTACTATTTCTTAAGTTAGGACAATGAAGTTATCTAAGGATCGTTATGTTACAAGATGATCTGAGTTTATGGTTAAACATATACTTTTAATTGCAATACTTACTATCAAAATATAGAATATAGACCAACTGCTTGTGAGTTACTCAAATATATCTTCCTAAATTTAAGAAAATGTACTTTTTGAGTCAAGAAAGTGGCAAGGGAAACGATCAATAACGCAAAAATATATTAAACTATGCTTCAATAAAAACAGCAGGTTGTTAGATTAGTAAACTAACAAGTTGATATGCACCAATTTTACAAGCTAGGTATCTCCTATTCAAACTATCTCCCAGATGGGTCATATTGCTACTACAGTAATAAAAATACAAGTATAGTTTAGGTCGAAGCAGATAATGGATTTCATCAATTAAAAGGAATTTTCAAATTGAACGACCCGAGAAACGTCTATATATACGGTTGATATATAAAACATGTGGAAAAAACTATAAATAGTTAGAAGGAAAACTCATAAATTTGCAACGGAATCTAATTGCGATTCCAAGAGAAAAGCAATTGTGAATAGGGAAAATTTTGACGGACCATAGAGTAGGAGAATAGAAGAACACTCGCGGGGAATACGAACCAGGGATTCACCCTTGTGGAAGAGATTAGAGATCTGAACAGAAGGATCAAGGGTCTTCTTAGGAGCGAAGAATTTGGACGCAAAGTACCAAAAGACTGCTATTCGTATGACTCCGGTTATTGTCTGGCCAAAACCCCCCGCTGGCTGCGGCTGCTGCTGCTGTTGCCTCCCTCCGCCTCCTGCCGCTGCTGCAGCCACCGGCTGCGCCATGCTCCCGAAGATTTCTCCGCCCCTATGGATTGGAAACCGTCCGATAAAAAACGACGCAGAGAGAACCAAACAACACAGGAACAGTTTTGCTTTTTCTGCTTTTCTATTGGAATCTGACAAATAGCGGCCCCCCCGAGCCCCCAACTCCAAGTTGGACACTACCAACGAAGGCTACTATCTACCGTACCCTTGGCCTTGGGTTGTTTTTCTACCGTAGATCTGCCCCTACAAAACCTCAGCCGTTGGATTCCATCAAGTGGTAAATTATTCAATCTGTAATGGCCACAAGTATAACTCATGGAACTTAATCGATTACTTCCGTTGGTTTATTTAAGTGTCAATTAGTGATTTGATTAGTGTTTGGGTGAAACATCGATTATTGATTTCAGTTCGATTAATATTGTCTAAGTAGCCAAACTAACTGAACCGAACTAAAATTACAAAATGACATTATTTTGTGTGTAGTATAAAAAAAGGAGTGAAAGGCTAAACAATCATAACCCAGTGCCAACGGAATGATCGTTTAGTCCTTCCCTTTGATCAGCCCTCTTTCTTCCCCATCATCTCCAACTCTCAAGCCCCGTTACCCTCGTTGACGCGACACTTATTCTCTACCTCCGACGTCGATGGTTGTTGTTTTTATTGAAGCAACCACCTACAAGAAGGCAAAGAGTTTTGTGACATCGACGCCGACTTCGGTGCCAACCCTTCTTCTTTACCTCCGACATTAACGATGTTGTTGACTTCAACAGTTGCATCTCTCTCCCTCCCTTCGATTTGCACCACCGTGCTCGCCTGTCGATGTTGATGGCCCATTTAATAAGTTTTTCGACAACTTCTATTTTACATTAAAATCTAGACTTACTAAAATCTAACCATTAATTACTTTTGATTTTTGGGTATGCGGGTCATTGAGCCAAAGCGAATCTTATGGTCGATTCCAATCATCGGAATCCGCCGTGGATGGTGGTTAGTGACGTTTTTCCAAAGATGTGTTTTTGATTTATTTATTTTTACCATAAAATTAATTTTTAAATCTACAAAAAAATAACCATTTGATCAAACTCATTTTTTTTATATATGAATCACCCCGGTTGGGGGAATCTGATGATCGATTCCAATTATTAGAATCACCGGTCGGCTAGGTAGTGTATTAGTTCAGTTTTCGGTTCGATTTGGTTATCACAGTTTAGGTTTCAATTAGTTCGGTTAGTTGAGATTAGTCAATCGATTTGATTCAGTTATAACCGATTACACATCCCTACTTAAACTTTTAAGTTCTTTTTTCGTGGATCCTAAATTTGGTATGATTATAAATGTGCCCATAAACTATGCAAAATCATTTATTTAAATACCTAACTAGTAAGTGACACTACATAAAAATCGGATTTTAGCGATAGTTTTTTTTGTCATTTTGCAATGGTTTTCAAAATTGCAGTAGATATAGCGGTTGAGAGGTATTTTGCGACAGTTTTCAACAACAGTTGGACTAACCACCACAAAGTTATATTTTTTTGCGACAGTTTATGAACCGCTGCAAAATCTATTATTTTCTGGCGATTAGTAACATTTAGCAATCATTTTAAAATTACTACTAAATTTAAATATAAATAAGTGACTTTAGTGGTGGTTTTAGAATCGCCGCTAAATATGAATATTAGTATTTATTTTAGCTATCGCTAAATTTCAATATAAATTAGTAGTGAATTTCGCTAAATTTCAATACAAAAATTAATTTAACTATGATTTTAGCTGCGGTTTCAAAACCACAACTAAATTTCAATATAAAAATCAATCCAATCATGATTGACGCTAAATTTGAATATTAGTATTGATTTTAGTGGCGATTTTAAAACCACTGCTAAATTTCAATACAAGCATGGACTTTAGCGATGGTTTCAAAACCCCTACTAAATTTCACTATAAATTTCAATTTCGATCTTGACTCTCAAATCACCGCTAAATTTGAATATTAGTATTGATTTTAGTAGTTAACGGTGGTTTCAAAACTATCTTTAAAAGCATAG
This sequence comes from Diospyros lotus, assembly GCF_014633365.1. Taxonomy (NCBI): domain Eukaryota; kingdom Viridiplantae; phylum Streptophyta; class Magnoliopsida; order Ericales; family Ebenaceae; genus Diospyros; species Diospyros lotus. The sequence continues at coordinate 31,609,888 of NC_068343.1, read as the reverse complement.
CAAATTTAATTCTTCTATTTTTTTTTTTTTTCTCACCAAAATGAAGAACCTATAATTTATAACCTAATAACCTAATTAAATCATCAAACCATAAATTTTTAACTCACAAATAACCTAACTAAATCTATAACCTATATATCAAATTTACAAACACAATATATCAATCTATTTAATAAACAAACCATAAATATTCAATCCAACTTAAATATCCAAATATGTAACATATCAAAGTCCAATCAAAATGGATTTACATGTCTAAGTAAAATTTTAAAAGTTTAATATTCAAGTAGTTCAAATATTTGAATAATACATCAACTTTGTTAGTGTGGAGGTTGCTGTGTCTCGTGAATATTATGAGTAGATATAGAAGAGGGCCTTGTCACTGGTGACGCTTGTCCACTATGCACATCTGGTGTCTAAAATAATTAAAATTGTATTAGATGTATATAAAAGGCGAAAACATACTTTGAAGAGTATTTGTGGAGATAAACATAAACAATCACTTAAAATGAAAAATCAAAATTCATAATTTTAGAATTAACATATTAACATACCATTGAATTGAGTATAATAGCAAACTCAAGCGGTATATTTCCCACAAAGTTTGTGAAAATATGAACCATTGCACCTTAAAAATTTTGCACCTATGTCTCTAGACTTTGAACCCTTTGATTACTAGTGTGTAATTGTTTCTCCAATCTTTTCACCTTTTGTTGGTATTCTATATGAGATGGACCGATATTATTGAAAGACAAGGACATCCCATTGAATTGACTAATGGTCCCAAAAACTTGGTTTGGACTCAGATCGAAGCCCAAATCTCGGACTCGGCCTGAGTGTTCTTTTCCTAGTATCAGAGCAAGTGAATCATCTAAGGAAACTGACTGTGAAGACGTGCCTTGACTCTCAATCTTAGAAATTTTATCCTGTATGTATTAAAAAACAATATCAATCACTCCAAAAATACCATTTAAATAAAAGTCTATTTATGTAATTGTAAGAGTTTTAAAAATGGAATGGTTATGATACAAAAAAACTTACGCTTATAGTTTGTGCTTCTTCATTCACAAAAGATCTGTCTCTCTTTTTATGCGTTGTAATGTATAATAAACCTTTACTCACAGGCAGACCACTCTCAATTTTCTATAATTTAGAACAATTTCACATAAATGTTAGTTGATGTTAGAATAAAAAATTCATACTTATGATAAATTTTTGCAATATTACCATCTATTTTTTTCTTGCTAGACTCTTCGATCCTCTTGTGTGTGGGATTGTCAATTTAGATATATTTTTAGTATTTTTTTTAACACATCTCCTAGATCTACAACAAGAATCGTAATCATTTAGTCATATAAAGATTAGTAATCTTATAAGCAAGATTAGTAACATCATCTTAGTCTTATCTCGCACACGATAGTCAATAAAACTTGCCCATTGGTCTTGAGATATTCCTGGTGGATGCTTTGTAATATTAGCTTCTCGACCAATGGCAAGATCATACCATTAATGGTATAATTTGCACCTATAGTCTTTCCATTTCTTCTCAATATTCCTCAAAATGAAATTCTTAATAGGTCTCTCGTTAATATTAAATTTTTCCTTCGAAAAATAACAATATTAATTATAACAATATATTCAAAAAATGTATCAAAACAAACAATATTAGTTAATTACCATGATTCTTTTTTTGTAAATTTTCTCTTTATATGTCTTCGGAACTTTGTGCCAACTTTCATAATTGATGGGAAAAGTAACAAAATCAGAAGCTAAGTCCCCTAAAATCCCTCCAAAAAGTCTAGTTGCATCTGCTATTGGTTGGAGTGATTCATTAAACTCTAACATTACACGTCTTCCACGTGCAAGTAACCAAACATCCTTAACTCCTAGCTTTTCTTATTTATAAGCCCTGTTCATCTGTCAATCAAAATACATGTACTTAATTTAATAATTAATACAAGTATATAATAATTATACTCAGTTTAAATATTTTATGCATACCTATCACATTAAATGTCCAGTAATGGCGTGATATAGACGAGCGTGTCGATGCCAAATGCTGCGGTAGATCTGGAGTGGATGATCCTGATGGAGTTTGCCTAGATGCTGGAGGCAGTGATGGAGCATGTGTAGATAATAGAGGCTATGGTGGAGATAGGGATGATGTTGGAGGTTGTGGTGGAGTTGAGGAAAATGCTAGGGATGATGTTGGGGCTGTGGTGGAGTTGACAATGACGTTGAAGCATGTGTGGTAAGTGAGGCATTTTCACCTAAATCGGTAGTGCCTGTCTTTCTTAGACGTTTCTTCCTATTCATGGCTGTATTTTTTTATAAATGAGAACAACATACACGTATAGATAAAGCAAAGCAAAATGAAAGGCAAAATAAAGCAGACACATGAACTCCTAGGTATGCAAAACAAAAACAAATGCCAAACAACAATATAATAAGCAAAGTAAAATGCAATATAGTATTCTACATTTGTATTAATTAAATCCATACAATTACATATCCTCATCATCAACATTTTCAACATTAGGCATTGGATCACCATCTATTTGTGCTCTTGCCAGTGACAAAATTCCAGTATCATTAGGAAAAAATAACCTTAGGTCTTGTGCTTCATATGGCTCATTCTCATAGAAATGCCTCTTCAGTGTCTTCACTCATATCGCACAAATCTCTTGGTTTAAAATGTATTGTTAGATTTTAAATGTTATGGCACATACCAAGAAGGGGGATGAATTGGGTAATTTGAAAACTTAATTGAACTTAAAAACTTTTTAATACAAATTGAGGTTTTAGTGATTTAAAACATAAAGCATATAAAATGACAAATATAAATTTACAAAGATAAATATGTGAACCAAGTGAAGAATAATGAAATGCTTAGAAAGATAAATAAATTAAAGAACACAAGTACAAGAAAACACAAGAATTTATAGTGGTTCGATTTAATCCAAGCCTAATCCACTACCTTAGCTCTTCACTAAGAATTTTGCAAACAATCCACTAAAACCTTCTACTTAACCAAGTAGGCCCTCTAGTCTAAGACTAGGAAATTACAAACCTCTTGCTTATACAAAAAAGCCCTCTAACACCTAACTAGGAATTTCAACCCCTTGCTTTAAAGAGCAAGTCCTCTAGCACAACAAGCTAGGAAATACAAGATTTTAATAATAAAAGAGAATTTAAGAGATAAATCTCTTAGTTACAAGATCTCTCAAAATACAAAACAAGGCTTGAATGAATAAATAGAAATTTAGATCAAAGCCTTGAAGAAAAAAAAATAAAGCACAGTCACTGCAAATACAAACGAGTATAAATGTGAGCTCAAATCAATTCATTCTTATCCATTAGCCTCTTCTTGATTTCTTTGATTTGTATTTATAGGCTTCCCAAAAGTTTTGCCCAAAACTAGCCATTTTTGAGCCGTTGGAGATTGAGAAACTAGCCGTTGGAAACTGTCAAAGACATAAACTGTCAACAGACTAAAGAGGTCAGTCGACTAATTATATGAACAAAAATTAGACATAGTCAACAGAACCATGCCATAGTCGACAGATCAAAAATATGAAGAAAAATTACTCTAAAATGGACATTGATAGTTTACAAATTGAATTAGGCTATCGACAGAACCACAAAGATAGTTGACAAAACAAAACATAGTCGAAAGATGGCTATATATAGTTAACTGATGCAGGACACATAGTCGACAGATAGAATGAGATAGTCGACAGATAAGGCACTTAGTCAACAGTTCAAAGGCACTTAGTCAACAAATGAAGACTTTGAAGATACAATATATTACAACATATTTACATCTCTTTAGTTTAAGTAAATGGAAGGTAAAATATAAATTAAAAAAATAAAATATAAATTTAAAAAAATGAGGACATTTACTTTAATACATAAATATAAATAAGAAAGTACCCCCTATTTGGATTCAATAAAAATATCCAAAAAATCAAAATCCATAATCATAAGAAAATAGAGTTTTGATATTAGTACAAATTCGTGATTTAACAAATTTACCACTCTCAAAATACATACTTTCTATTCATTGAAAAATTGATTAAAAATTGTTTTAACAACAATGAATATTAGCTATCAAAATATCGGGAGATAGTTTTTCAAAATAAAAATATTTTCTAATATGTCTCTTTATAATGTGCTAATCTTTTAGACTTAGAGAAATAACGGATGTTTTCCAACTAATATAATACACAAAATACTATAATACACATATGTTTATCCAATGATTCAAAATCAATTTAAAAAAAAAAAATCATTTAGGAGATTTTTTTAAATCATAATACTTGTTTCTGCTAATCTCCGACTAATATAGAAAATCATAGATCATTTTGTTTTTCACATTCTTGACAAATCATATTCTTGACAAATGACATAAGGAATAAATTGATTTTATTTTTCATTATCGAAACCAAACACAAAAGAAAAATGTCATATACAACAACACTCTAATCCTTTTCCACAGCATCTTGAACATAGTACACTTGTTGCGCTTGTGAAGCCTCAGTATAAGGTTAATCTTTTTCATGCTCACTAGTATGTATCAATCAAGAGAAATTCACTAAAGTAAACTGCAAAGCATCTTGTCTGATCCCTCTATCAGTTATGGTATTGACCTATTTACACTTAAATAGAATAATCCTGAATCGACTATAGTAATTAAGCTCGATTATATCTACCAAGTTTTCATAATAATTAACATCTATATTAACTGGGTTGTTATCATTGATTCTTGAATGACTTCTTGTTCTATAAATCACAAAAACTCCATTGTTTTTAGTTTTCAAGCCATGCTCCTGTTCCATAGTTCAAAATTTGTATCCATTGATATTATATGCACTAAATCGTTTGGCACGTTGAAATGGGCCTTATGTAAGGAACTTAAGATCATTTGCATGGGATTCATTTTCATCATTCATCATCTAAAATGAAACAAAAAGAAATCGATAAATATAATTTTTCATGATTGAAATATTGTTCTTAACAAAATATATCAATCGTAAACCTACATTCTTAGAGAACCTATCAACGAATTCTCGATGCACTGTTCTTTCAATCTCTATAGTTTATCATGTTCGATTCCTGAGCCTTCTTTTGGTCATTTCTCTAAATTTCATATATGAAATTAAGTCATTAACACCACAAGCTAAAAAAAATATTTTTTATGATAAATTATTTATCATTTATGTATGAACTCACTTCGCAAACCGATTAACTAGTTTTGAGTTCATCAACACATACCTGTGTGCTTGTAGTTTCTCAATATGAGTAAGGTTGAAATATGAGGTACTCTCAACTGATTTCCTTATTTTAGTAAAAAAAATGTTGACACTTGAGATTATTCATTATTTGTAGGTTGATCATCAACACGTCCAAGCCGGTTGAATCTTGTCTCAATACCCTCCAAATATCTTGAACAAAAGGTATAACATCCCGAAATTTTGGCAATACATAATAATTATTGTTTTCGATATTCGAAGTCATTATTGAATATTTGAGGATTTAAGGGAAATTAATAATTTATGTTATTTTAAGAAAATGGGCAATTAGGATAATTAATTATTTGGGAGTATTCATGAAACTATTAAATTGGGAGTAATTGGGCTTTCCAAAAGTTTTAAGGTATTAATGTAGTTATTAAGTGGGGTGTAAGTGTGGTTTTTAGGAGTTCTAGGGTGCTGGTGTAATTTCAGAAAGAGGTTGAGGGTCTTCTTAAATTTAATGGTGTGTATATATATATATTTAAAGGAGCAGCTAGCGCGGGCGTTCACATGTTCAAGGGGAGGTTGCGAGTTCAATCCCGCATGGGGGCGCACGAGGCTAAGGGATTTTGCTGGATTTTTCCAGCCAAGAAATATAACACCCCAAATTTTTCGAACGTGTTATAACTTAGAATTTCAAGAATTCTATTTTTTTTTTTACCACATCCACTGATATACAACATACAATTCCTAAAAATCCAAATTTCAACTTCTTAGCCTATCAAACTCAAGTAGCTAAGATAGGTGTTATAATTACCAATGCGAAAGCTAGATCAAACTTGATATGATACATAACCATAATGCTTTATTTCTCAAATCAGAAACCATTCAAAACGTTTACAAAATGAACTACAGGGATATCATCTCTCTGAACGATAATCAAACATCTTAAACATGACCAAAACATACGAAGGTTTACATAGGTTTGCACAAAATAGAAGACAGACTAAACATGCTACATATGACAAAATAAGCTTATTCTTCATCTATCTCATTTTCTTTAGAGTCGCTCGTCGAACCTAGAACATTTGATTATTCCAAAAACATAGTCCAATTAGAAGATGAATCTTCTAGTGAGAACTCCAAAACAGTTTATATAAATGCATGAAAAAATATAAAACGTACGAGGAAACAACGAGAACTACTCCGAAGTGTCTCGTGAACATCTCAGCCTTCTCCGACGAGAGCTTTCTCAATGGCACACGCACAACGCCTCTTAGGAGGTCCCTAACCATGCCATCCTGGTATGTTCTCATAGAACTCATGCAAGCACCACATCCGTTATCCTTTAGGCTCACGGTCTTCCCCACGAGAGCTTTCTCGATGAATCATGCATAACGCCTCTCAGAGGATATCTAGACTCTTGCCCTAGGCCAACAACAAATAGGGGCAACAATATGGCCACACAGATTTTATAAATGCAATAGTTAAAAGCTAACATCATATATTTTTAAGAAAATACATTTCATATATGTAACATGATTTCACATAAGAAAACTATAGGATTTTGTGTACAGGAACGTTACACAAAATACGTTTCATGCAATAGGAGCTTTACACAAAATAGAAGTTTGAATATTGGAGTCTCATGTAAGAGAAAAAAAAAATAGGATTTGGAGTATAGGAGTCTCACCTTGAACTTAATTTAGGATTCCTCGAAATTTGTGCCCGACCTCAATTCTCTTACCAAGCGTACTATTACTCAACCTTGAGCTTCAACGATCCCCAACCATCATATTTATTCAAAAGAATATCAATCTCTATTTTTTCTAAATTGTTTTTATAATTTTTCTCCTATTTTCTCCCAATTTCCTTCTCAAAAATTCTAAAATAATACCTCATCAAGCATTTTTCTAAATTTTTCTCCACCATAAATCATAAATTATTTTTTTAGAAATTTTAAAATAATAATCAGAAAAAATCACCTTGGCATGCGCCCATGCGTGCTAGTGCATGGACTGTGCACGTGAAACGACACGTGAGGCCCACACACATCTTCTTTTCCGGCGAGTTGCTCACCGACCAATGACCAAGATTTCTCCCCAACTTCACCAACTCAAAGCCCTCTTCCAGTTGATCACCATGGCATGCATTTTGGCCCGAAACAATCATCAAATGGCCTCCAAATTAGCCAAGATTAGTCTAGTTTCGATTACCATGCGTTTTTCCAACCACATTCAAAAAAAGTTTTCAAATTAACCCGAAAACACCCCAAAATCTCTAGAAATGATCCTCTTCTCTTGGGAAACAAAATCCCCTTAACCTCACCCTCAAAAAATTTCCAAAACGCAAGAAAATTGAAGCTCAATCTTGCCAAAACCCTTGTCCGAAACTCGACTATTTATAGCCAAACCCGGCCATTTTTTGGCCAATCACGGCCAGTTGCGTGAGCTAGGCAACCTATCTCAGTCCTAGATGGCCTAGGCTGCCTCCCCCATGCCTTATGGTGGCGATTTGATCGGTGGCAGGCGACGGTGGTAGTTCAGCCATGCCTTTGTGCAAAAGTTCTGAAAACTTGAAACATCCTTTTACATTTTGGCCTTCTTCCTCAAGCCCCTGAATTATCAAACAATTCCATTAAGCCCCATAAGTTCAAAAATTTCATTTCAGCCCCAAAGACTCAGAAAAGCCATCTTTTTTACCATCCTTAGCCAAAATTAATAATTTGTGCTTAGGCCCGAATGTATGTTTCGACTGTAAACCCTTTTGTTTCAATCTGAAACCACTTAAGGGTTATTCTAATAACAAAATTTGAGCCTCTAAAGGATTTCCTTAACTTCCTGGAAGTCCCTTACCATCATTCGATCTTTCAGACTATAACTTAGCTGTACCAAAAATAGTTTTGGATTTAGTTTCTCTCAGTGTCATAAATCCCGTCTCAAGATGCCTATCAATGCCATACCCTTATCCTTAGACATCTTAGTCCTGAGGCACTCCCTGTTGTCGATTCAACAATTTATTTTACTATCAAACCACATTTTCAGTATCTTACACTTGCCTAAATCACGTGACGACCTTACAAAAATATGGAACATTATAAGAGATACCCAAAACAGTGTTGTTTTGGGGAAAGGAGGAGGATGCACAGTTGTTGCTGACAGCGTTACGTGGCGCGATATGAGCCTCTTTTTCTTCCTTAGTCACCAAGTTCTGTTGCTTTGTGCTATTTAAGACCAAATTTAGCCATTTTAGTGCAAAAACAAAGAGCAAAGGGTGGGGAAAATTGAGGAAGAAGAAGGAGTTCGGATAGCAGCTAAAGGAAGGGAAAAATTGGGAGAAAATAAATCAATTTTGGAGTTATTCAGTTTTTAAAATAGCCAGGTAAGTGGGTAAAATTTGTAGAAGCATTGTATGTCTAAGTTATCAATTTTATAAAGTTAAAGTATGCGATTTGGGTAGTTAAATCTAATTAATTTAAACCACGGTTTCATTAATCTCTATAAAATGTTTTACTTCACAGTGGAAGTGCAGAAAAGACAAGAATCAACCTTTAAAGGCAAGCTCTTAACCCTCTTCTTATGTTCTTTAATCCCTATACAAGTCCCCGTTGTTTTCCATATTTTACTTCCTCCCTTATCATGACTCAGTTACACTCATTAATAATGTAAATCCGCGTGGTAACCAACCTATGACTTATGCGTTATTGATGGGTCTATTGTCGATGGAATAAGTTAAGTAAATGATTCCCTGGTATTGTTGATTATGTCCGTCATGGAGCTTTCTATTGCTCCACTTTCTTTGGAAATGATGTCGAATCCATTCGGGCTAGGTTCTTAGAGAGTCGGCTATGATTGAATTTATTAAGTCATGTTTAGTTTCTTAATGAGAAAAGTTCAATGTTCAGTAATATATATGTTAAGGCAGTTCCTTATGTATGAAAAGAGACGAAGACATGAATGGTATTTGATGATTTTGTTCTTGAAAGCATGAAGAGTCATGGGAAACCTATGAGATGTTAAGACTAAAGTATATAAGTTTGATGCTAGCTATGTGTCTTAGGGTATGGGGTACAAAGCTAGTGACTATCAAACGTGGGTTGTGGCAATTGAAGGTTGGATGTATAAGAGACAGTTATCGGCTGTTACGATAAACGATAGACGGGTCAGGCAAGCTAGTACTATCAGATTCCCACCTTAACTTTGTGCATATTTGGATATTTTGTGATGCATGGGGATTGTGTTGCATTCATTGGGGGAAACATGCTTTGTGTGTGTGGGGATGTGTGTGCATTGGTATGACCCCATTGGTTTTAGAGCAAACTTGGGTATACTATGCGAGCATAATGCATTTAGAGCATTTTGTATGTGTGTGTTCCTATGTGGGCGTAGCATGCCCTGATATTTGGTTTATGGGGGCATTGTCATCACATTTATATTGCAAAAGCCATTGCATTTCTCATGTGTTGCATTGCATGGTAAGGAATAGTGACTAACATGAGAGTGCGTAAGATCATGGGAATGAAACCCACAACAACATGTTATGATAATGTACTATGTTAATGGCAGGAAAAATATGTTATGATGATGTATTACGTTAATGACATGAAAAGCCAAATGATGTGATACAAGGCAGATCATGAATAATGATATGGTAGCTTATATTGGGTTGCTAACGGGTTTGTATATGCGTTTTAGGCGCCAATGTGTGCATCTTATGTGGGCCCCAAGGACCTTTTATGTGTAGTTTACTTTATGTTTATGCATTTAGGGCTAATGCACATATTGATCATGACATGGTATGTCGTTGTATTGACATGAAACACATGGGGTGTAGGGAAAGTTCTATCCTTAACTTATTGCCTTTCCTTCTTATGCTTGCTGAGTCTTGTGACTCACCCTTATTTTCCATCATTCTAGGTAAGGGAATCGCCTGAGTTGGCAAGTACCTTTTATGTGTAGTTTACTTTATGTTTATGCATTTAGGGCTAATACACATATTGATCATGACATGGTATGTTGTTGCATTCACATGAAACATATGGGGGTAGGAAAAGTTCTATCCTTAACTTATTACCTTTCCTGCTTATGCTTGCTCAGTCTTGTGATTCACCATTACTTTCCATCATTCTAGGTAAGGGAATCGCCTGAGTTGGCAAGTACGTTCGGTGGGGTTACGTTTAGACCGTCGACCCATGATAGCGAGTGCAGAGTTCTCCCAAAACTAAGGTCCTGGGTGTCTTTTTGGTTTTGTCAGGTCAATGTGTTTTGTTTTTGGAAATCGAGGAATGTCATATGGCCCGAGTTGTTATGTATGGTTATGTAAGAACTTGATGTGAGTAGCTGTGAGGCTAGCTATGTAAGGACAATTGTGAAATAGCTGGTGATGTAATTTCTTTTTCTAGATATTGATGGGAACTATTCGGTATCATCCAAATAATGACCCTTTCACAGATCCTCTATATGCACAGGGGCTTTGGGAGGCGGGCCATTACAAAAGGTCAGACATTCTTTAACTAAGTAACCTTCAGCAATGGAACCTTCTGATTGTGCCCTGTTACGTAAATAGGACTTCAAATGTCCTAAGCATCTAAAGTTAAAAATGCAATTACAAAATAGTGTTATACATACTTCTAAATTCAATGGCAAATAGCAATTACTATAGATAGAATATTTACCTTTTTATAGGATACATCCATTGATAATGTACTAAGCCTCCATGCTTTAGTTCATTAACTAGATACACAACTAAATAAACCATGAGTATAAATGTAACAACCCGTTGGTGGGTTTGGGAGGTATATATATTGGAATAAGATAATTATTTTATTAGAATAATAATTTGATGAATTATATGTGATGTTTTTAGAGGATGCGCAATGGATATGGAAAATGTCAAAGATTTAGCTTAAGTGGTAGTGGGACCCAACATAAACCAAGGTATGTGACCTGAAATATTATTTGGTGGAGTGTAATTAAGGCCTAAGCTATTTTGTGAATGTAAAGGATTTATGTGAATATAGGGGGAATTTCATCCAAGTGTCAAGGGCATTTAAGTAAATGGGAAAGCATGTGTAGATATGTATATATAAGAGAAAGGGGTTCAGTTTTGCATATAAAGAGAGAATTAAAGGCCAAGGAAAGAGGAAAAGGAAAGAAACCGTTCGGGAGAGAGGAAGAATTAAGGTAGGGTTTCTCTTCTTCCTTACTTGTGTGTGTTTGGAACTCCAAAGGGAGTAAGTGGTTAAAGATAACTTTATCTTCTCCTCATTTTCTTCTTTCTTGCTAGTTTTCTTGTAAGGAGTGCGAACTAAAAGGGTTTTGGAAGCTTGTTGGCTCAAGAAGGATCATCAAGAAGGGCTCTTCAAGGCAAGTTCTAGTCCCTCTTATCTCTCTTAAGCTTCTAGCTAGGATGTTTAGGGATTTTGGCATGAAAATCCTAGGCTTTCTGAAAGAAAGCTTGTGTGGAAGGGGTATGTAGAAACCATTGTAAATCTCCCATGTTCCTTGTTTTATTTTGTTGGTCTTTCTTGGATTTCAAAGTAGGGCTAGTGTTACCCTATAATTCCACAAGGAATGATGCTTTTGGGTTAGGGGATGACTTATATGTGTTTTTTCCCCATTTGTGTTTCATTGGGTGTGTCTTGGGATGGTTTTTAGCTACTATTGGTCAACAATTTGGGAGGAAACTGTCGGTCGTTTGCAACATATGTGAACCATTTTTTGCCCTAGCAGTCTGCGCATTCTCTACTATTTTGGGCATAACTTTTAGTAAAAAAATTCAATTTGAGAACCGTTTGTTGCTTGTAAACTAGACTCAATAAGATTCGATTTGGCGTAGAATTCAGGATATTTGGATAAGTTTTGAGTATTTTCTCCTTGATCCCAAAATAGGTCTAGATGTTCTTAGGGGGAGGTTATGCATTCACTGGCATGGCATTAAACCCATTTGCAAGCATGTCCTACTTATACATATATGGTCTTGTGTATGTGGTGTTGGTGGACCTAGTCATTGGGTGGGAGCGGATTATCCGTAAGGGTGTATGTACTCATGAGCATCACCCTAGGAGTGAGCTTTCTAGCCCTAATGACCTTGTGGTTCGTGTTGTAGCCAAGACCTTGGGTCAAAGCTGAATGTCCTCAAGGGTTGTGTGACGAGAGGGCCCAGCCCTAGTAGTGAGCTTTATATCCCCAAGTGTCAGTGGTTGTTGTGGTTGTCGAATGGGAGGTCATGTTACCGCTTATGTTAGACACTTATTCATGGGTTGTTTGGTATGCATGGCACTGGCATGATTCCTTTGCTTATACTTCTGTTATGATTGGGTTGCTAGTGATGTGTTGTTGATATTTTTTTATTCTTGGATCATGTCTTCTTTACTCTTTGATATACTTGTTGAGCCTTGTGGCTTATTCTTTTCCATTGCATCATTACAGGTAAGGGCAAGGACAAGGTAGAGGGTGAGTTTAGCAGGGGCTGATTTTGTGTCTGTAGATGTGTACAAAGCTCACTAGAAGGAAGATCCTGGATGTTTTGTGGTGTATTGCTAGCATTAGCTAGACTCTCAAGCCGAGGGTGTATATATGTTTTGTGGTTGTGACTTGATGTGTTATATGTAGAAGATGTGTCTTTTGTTCAGATGGTATATGTACGTATAACGGGTTTGTTATGCTGTTCCATATATTATTTATGTGGCATGTGATGGTGGTATGAATTAGATTGCTTTTATATCATCCTACTGATAATCCTCTCACGGATCCTCTATGATAACTAGGGCTCTGAGAGGTGGGCCGTTACAGTAAAGAACCCAGGCGGAAAAAACATTTCCATATGGCATTATGTGAGAATGATTTGACGTTGGAGCTTGTCAAAGTCTAAAGGATTCAACACCTTGCAACATATTTGCTAAAATCAAAGACACTTAGTTAGGCAACACATTTCTAATTAATATTTGTAGTAGTTGCTCCATAAGAATATGTGAATCATAACTTTTCAAACCAAATATCTTCCAATGCTTGAGATCAAGACACCTAACATTGTTACTTGAGTAACCATCAGGCACTAATACATTCTTCAAAGTTGTAAGAAATACGTCTTTTTGGGCATTTGACGTTATAAATAAAGCAGGTCGATACTGGTCATTTTCATTTGGCCAAAGATCACTTCTTACGCTTATTTCATTCAAGTTTTTTTGAGCATTGAGATTGTCTTTCATTTTTCCACTTTCATTGAGAATGGTGTATAATACATTATTACACACATTCTTCTCAATGTGCATAACATCAAAGTTATGGTGCAACAAGTTGTACTCCCAATAAGGAAGTTGGAAAAATATACTTTTTTTTTTCTCCATCGTTGATAGCCATTTTCTTCAATATTTTTTTAGTGAGTTCTTTGTATGTTTTCTTCAACCTCCATTCATTTCTTAAATGTAACATGAACATTTTCCAACTGCTTGAATATCTTAGAACCTAATAGTGCCACTGGTGGATTCCCCAACTCCGTATTACCATCAAAATGAACACGGTTAAACTTGAATCTATGATTTGGCTCTAAAAATCGACAATGACCCATAAAACTCCACTTTCTACTATGAGGTAGATGATGAGAAACAGAGTCAAAATTGTAAGTTAGACAAGCTAAACTAGTGTATTTGTTCCACCCAAATAAATTACCAAGCCCAGGAAAATAGCTAATTGTCTACATAAATGCAGTGTGCATATTAAACATTTGATTGAGTAAAGCATCAAATGTTTCCACACTACCATCCCACAAGTTTTTAATCAAGGGTTGTAAGTAAACATCGATATCATTCCCTGGCATTTGCTTTACTGGAATGATCATTGAAAGGATGAAGGAAGTCTGCTTCATACACATCCAAGGGGGTAAGTTGTACGGTATAAGAATCACAGGCCAAATGCTATAGTTGGTGCTTAAAGTTTCAAAAGGATTGAACCCATCACTAGCTAACCCAAGTCGAACATTCCATGGATTTAATGCGAATTCAAGGTGTGTTTCATTGAATCTCTTCCATGCCTCAGAGTCTCTCGAGAGCCTCATCAAGCCATCTTTGTTACTATCCACAAAATGCCACCTTATATGTTCAACAATTTCAAATGACATAAATAACCTTTGTAAACGTGGTTTAACTAGAAAGTACCATAAAACATTGGCAGGTTTCTTTTTTCTTTTCTTCCCCCAACCAAACATGCTCATCAGATTACCTTTCCTTCTTTGTTTCCATCTTGACGTGTTACATACTTTACATGTCTCCTTACATTCATCTTCTCCCCAATACAACATACAATCATTTGGACTTGTATGTATATGACTGTAATTAAGACCAAGCTTGGTAATTAATTTATTTGCCTCATAAAAAGAATAAGGAATTTGTGCATGTTCGAAGTCATCTTTTAACAATTCTAAAATCATAGATAATGCTTTGTCACTCAATCCGCATAAGCACTTGATGTGATACAGTGTTATGACTCATTCCTGAATAGTCCCGCTAGCATAAGATATCCGAAATGAGGTTATCACAAGGATGATATTGAACAATAACATACAACACTATATTACTATCCTTAGATAAATTCAGCGGAAGGCTACATAAAGGTTTACAACATCTTGGCACCATGGCCTACACAAAATGAAATATAAGGGCACTCATGTAATTTAAGAAAATAAAATCTCCTCACAACATGCTCTCATCAAACCACTCACAAAGACCTTCTAGTCTGGGATGTCTCTATACACCTCTAAACTTGGGCTCTAGCCCCACTTGACTCGTTCTCCACAATTTCTTTACCTTACCTAGAATGACATAAGAGTACAACATGGTGAGCCACAAAGCTCAACAAGTTTATATGTAAAGCATGGAGAAATAGAATTAAAAGTATGGATAACCATGATAGAGTAAATAACGACTCTATGAAAATGTGTAAGTAGCACACAACTCACAAATTTTCCCATTCACACCTATTTCCATGTCGTGATCATTATACATACAAGTATTCATTTCCATGCTCATGCACATGCATCAATAGTAAGAAATTCTCCACATAATTCCCAAGGCTTCCATGACCAATATATCCATACATCAATATATATACATCAACAAGCAATAACAATTTGAGCCTCGCCTACCGGGTTGATGGCCACCTCACCCTCGTTAGGTACTCGTAGGATATCATTTTCTCACCCATGGACATAATCACCACACAAAATAATAGGTGTGCAAATCAATATAATCATGTATCACATAAGTATATCCCAATTTCCTAGAAATTATCAATGATTAAGAAAAATCCCACACAAAAAGGATTAATTAGATAAAAGTTTAGAAAATTTCTAGATTTCGAAAGGTAACTTCAAAGGTCTATTTTGGACTCGTTTCTCAGTCAAATTTTGATGAAAGATAAATCAAATAAAGCCTCGAATCTCTAGTTTTTGAAACAATAATCAAATTTGGAATTGGAAATGATCACAATGAGATATTGCCCAAAAACCAAAGCAAGGCAAAATTGCTACAGTAAAATTACAGCATTCTGGGCAAAATTCAACAAGTCTATTATGGCTTCAAATTATGACAAAAAATTTCAAATCCTATACTGAATCAATTCCTATGATGTCTAGTTTACATAAAAACAAACAGATTGAACACACTTAACATACGGACCTCAAGCCCTTTCTTAACATTTCACAATTAAATTGCATTTCCCTTTAATATATCTCACCACATAACAAATGGGCTCAAGCCCAACCCATTAATTCAACTCTTACTAATTAGGCTCAACTCACATAAGCGCAAAAAGTTTATTTTCTAACTTGGCCCAACCCAATTTACTTGAATTTAACTAAATTCACAACCATTTAGTTTAGGCCCAATCCATTAGAAATAGGTTTTATTTAATTTTTAGCTATCCCAAACCTTTGGGCTTTTCACATTAGCCCAACCCTATACATTAAACTCAACATATTTTATTAAATTTCCAACCGCTAGATTTCTCTATAATCCAAGATATATAAACATATATCTATTCACCAAAATAAAATAAAATCATTAGCCATGACATACACCCAATAATGGGTCGTTACATATAATTTTACCAAGACTAATATGTCAGGGCCCGCTCCTGAATTTTCTCGCTAGCACAGGAAGTCTGAGAGAAGATACATTCAAAATGGATATAAATACTCAAAATTTTTAAAGAGATTTCTTTTCTGAGCTTCCTCACTAATAATAGGAGCCAACATAAATTTTATAACATTCAATACATCATCATCTTGGGCTTACTGCCCATACATTTTCAAAGTAAAAGAGGACTAAGGCTTTAAAAAATAAAATAAAATAAACCCTCTATTTCTTGCCCTCAACATACACCCATGAATCTTTAAGGCTAGGACATCGTAACTAGAACTAGCCTCAAAATATCTATCTTCCATTACCTAGAATGGCAAAAGAAACATTGTAAGCCACAAGGCTTAGGAAGTATATAGCAAAGAAAATTATCCATAGAACGATATATGAAGGCATGAATAACTCAGAGCTAAGAAAATCATTACCCAACTTTTAAACACCCATTGGTTTCATGCCTTTTAGACTGAACAACACATCCTCAAAGAAATACACTTCCTTATGCTTTATTAAAACCCATATTTCAAAGTGAGCCATAAGGCTCGACAAGTATACATATATAACAACGGAAACAAGAATGAAGGATGAATAACAAAATAGAGTACACCCGACTCTCCAATACAATTTAAACTCATCCTTCAATTCTCATTAATAAAACCATTCCATAAGCAAGCATATATTACAACAAACGGAGCAATAGGGTTAAGGCATGGATAAATCAAAGTGGAATAAACCCGACTTCACAAGAACGGGTAGCATTTCCCATTTGTTGCCATCATTAAAATCATTCCCATGCCATTTTCATTATGCATTTTATGCATCGTTTCATTTCTCATGAATACATGGATCTCCATACATCGCTTTGGCTCACATAACCTTCCATATACATGGGTCACATTAGCTCTCAAAGTCCTTTATTCACATGCATGAATGCATACATATATATATATATATAATCAATTTGTCATTCATTGGCTTGAGCATCGCCTACCGGGTTTATGGCCACCTCACCCGTGTCAGGCACTTTTTAGAATATCCTTTTCTTTTCCCATTTGCGGAACATAGCCATCGCACCAAAATAATAGTAATAGGGGGGCACAAATCATAATGCCATGCAATGCTCATGGGATCTCACATATGCATAACATACATGCTTATAAAAATGTACACATCATGGACATGATGCACATTTAAACATTTCAATAACATATTCACTCATGAGCCCATGCATGCACATACGCATATCTTCAATCATGTCCTAGCATTTTGGAGGGTTGAGTGATGCTGGAGGAAGCAATTAATGGCAACTTAAATCAATAATAATGCTTAATTGCATTAAGAAAAGCCTTGGCCAACTTAAATCATAACCAAAATATATTATATTATATATCAAATCAAAGATCTCAAAGTCTAGTTTATAACGC
Organism: Diospyros lotus; assembly: GCF_014633365.1. NCBI lineage: Eukaryota > Viridiplantae > Streptophyta > Magnoliopsida > Ericales > Ebenaceae > Diospyros > Diospyros lotus. The sequence goes on along the minus strand of NC_068343.1, from coordinate 31,592,099 downwards.
TTCAAACAGATAGAAATTTTGAGTTTTATATCAAACGTTATGGTTAAAATAGCGCATCATGCGCAGTGCTAAAAAAAGGTTGATTAGTCAACTTTTAAGGAGGCAATAGTCGACTTTTGATGAGTCGACTGATCAACCCCCATTAGTCAACTGGGCCGAGGCTAATGCCAAAAATCTGAGAAAACAGGCTTTTGGTGAGTCGACTAAGCCCCAAAAATAGTCAACTTAACGCACACAAAACACACAAAATGGACGCAAAACAAACACCACTAGCTTCCTAACCCACAAAGGTCATTTCTTGAATGAAAAATGGGGTGAGCAAGCCCCAACTAGACAATAACAAAAACCTGAAAAGAGCTTTAATACAACTCAAGATTTGAACGAAAATGAAGATAACATATTTCGCCAATACAAAAATTATTTTAACATCAAAGGATGTATTTCCAAGATATACCTTCGACAATACAACCAAAAGATAGAAAGAACTTGCATAATATAGGGAAAAAGAGTGCAAGAGGAACTTGCCTTAAAAGAAAACCGAAGAAGCTCGCCCAGATGCCAAAACGATCCATCTTCTTGAAGCTCCAAATATAGCAGAAAAAATGGAAGAAGAAGAAGAAAAATGAGGAGGAGGCGCACAGGAGAGAGAGAAAATAGGGAGATTAGGAGAAAAAGAGAAGACAAAGGGGATGTGGTCTCCCAACTACCACCACCACAAATGACAATTATGCCCTTCACATTACACACACAACACAAAATATACCATCCCCATTTTAGACTTTTGTTATTTTCTATTTTTTTCCCATTTTCTTTATTCAACCCCATTATGAAATTCCCTAATTGCCCTCACCTTTTTAAATAAAGCAACGACCATTTGGTCACTTTGCATTTTATATTTTCTTTCTTCTTTTCTTTTAATCCTCATAATACACGAAATATATATATAATTTCATTTATTTAAAAACAAACATTATGCACATGGGCCTAAGCCCAGCACATTCTTAGGCCTAATGGGCACTCTTTCAACTTGGAACACAACCCATTCCATTTCAAGTCAATTAAACATATCACAATACACATGGGCTTAGGCTCAATTAAATAAAATGACCCACTTCCATTTTAGGCCCAAATAAAATAACACACAACATATTTAATTCATTTTAAGCCCAATGGCCTCAACCCAATTCATTTCCAAATCTTTCATCATTCTCTTGCTCCATCACATAATAATAATAATAATAATAATAATAATAATAATAATAATAATAATAATAATAATAATAATAATAATAATAATAATAATAATAATAATAATAATACACAAAATATTAACCCATTTACATTATAATATCACAAAAATATTATTTCCTTTAATTCACTTCATTACCAACACATACAATATTTTCACAAATTAATAACTTAGAAAAGGCAAAATTCTAATGCCCGAAATAAAATATCAATAACACTTTGACCCAACAATGGGTCGTTACATGATAACTTCGAGTACTTCATACATCCTTCATACAATGCTTGATTTTCATCTCTAACTAGATCATAAAATGCCTTAGTTTCCTCGTTAGGTCCTTGATTCAATTCTGGCATCCTTTCTCCACCTTCATGTATTGGTTGATACGATGTGTAGGCTTCTACATTCACATGGTCCCTAGATATCCCAAAAGCGTTGTTGATCATGTATTGTATTGGATCATGACTGTATAAGGGATTTTGTATCGAATGTAGGCTATTAGAAGTTTCCTCTGTAGTTTACTCCCCATGCCAAAACCAAATAGTGTATATGGTTGGAAACCCTCTACAAATCGAATGATTACACACCACTGCTCAGGTCTCCCATTTTCTAAGAACACAATTAGGACAAGGACATTTGATTTTGCCTTCAACAAATCGATGTGCAAAGGCAAAATCAAAAAATTCCTGCATCCCTTCCTGAAATTCATGTGTATTTCATGGCTTTGTAATCTAAGACTTATCCATGAAGCTAAAAGAGAGTTTGTAGTATGTATTCCACCTCGCTAATCTACACCTCAATATAAAAACATTACATCTATATTATTTTTAAGATACATACTTCATATATAAAAGGCATCTAAAAACTACAACAATTTTGCAATTTGATCTCGATTAATATTACTTTCCACCCAAATTTGATCCCGATGAACATCATCAGTTTCGATTTGATCCAAATTACTTAATTATAATTACAACAATTTTTTGATTTGAGTTTTTTTAATCTTCTTCCACTGGACCACTCCTTATAACTCCTCCTTAAAATTTGAAGGTTAGGACCTATCCCATCCGGAAATAAGTCATGATATGACCACTAGCAGACGCATTTACTCACGGTATGAAATTTCAACAGCATCTCAAAGCAGTTTTCCAGATGCACGATAAGGATTATGTGCTGATTCATACGAGTTACACTTAATTTGAGTCAATCGCATGAATTACAACATATTTCTATATGCAACTAGAGAACAACGTGAGATGCTACCAAATTTTCGTACCATGCAAGAGTAAATTAATGCGTATTCGCCAGGTACATAACACGACATCAAATTTCCTGACTGTCCAACTGGATAATGCAGTGACCTCTTCGCTCCATCGAAGAAGTCACTGAATGGGAATCTAAGGCTAACATCCAACCAATCTAACTAAATTGCTATGAATTATTTCATTAATTATGTTATTTATTTAATATAATTTCTAGGGAAAATTCGATAGTCTCCCCTCTAACCAGACTACACCTCTTATAAGATTGTTTAAAATCACAACAAAATTCATCTGTTAAAGAATTGCCAACATGTTCACAATGATAGATCATTCGCACAAATAACAGTTGAAAATGCAATTATCATGTTGGGATAATTTACTGAAACATATAAATTAAACCATTTAATTAGATAATAACAGACAACACAACAATTTTATTATAACAGAAGAGGTTTCTGTGACATTAAGTTCATTTATAGTATTCTATATTTATATCTGCAAGAAAACAAAGTTATTGCAAAACAGGAAAAAGATTGCACATGAAAGCAAAGCAAGTGATAGTTGAAAAATAATTTTTAATCTAAATAAGGAAAGAAAGTTTAGTTAAATACTGGGTCGTTACTGTTAGTATGCAAAATTGTTCAATTTTTTTTAATCTTAAAATTTAATTTAACAAGATAGGCTGTTGTTTTTGTAATTTAAATCTAAAGTTATCTATTCTATATATCTATAATCGCTTATAGATATATCAAGATAAAGGTACAACTATTCCTAATATTTAGGAGACAAATTATTTCCTTAATCTGTTGTTGTATTTGTATTTTAAATTTCTAGATTGTAGATTATGTATTTAGGAAGCAACTTGTATCATAGGAAGGATGTGGGATTGATAATTTAATTCCCCATTTCCTGGCATAGAGTTTTATTCACAATTTATCTAAGTTTTTCATAGTGATGTAGGTTGAAGATACTGAATTTTGTTGAAGTTAATTTGGGAATGTGGAAATACTAACATGGTGGATATAACTTGGTCATATGTGATGAGGACTGATGATTGGACTATTTAAGACGGATACTATAATTCCCCAGCCTCCATTACTGAGTGTCACCATAACCCACGGTTACAACAACGACCCATCTTGAAGAACGGTTATGCCCTGCTAAAATAAAACATTAAAATAATATGGGCGTCCTGGGTGGGGTCCAGGCTTTGCTGCCTTCGACTCGTTGAGAACTCGTGTTTAAAATAAATAGGCAGCGAAAATTGATTCTCATGCTCGACTAGGCTTTTAAATTATAAATCCAATTTTTATAAATACCAATACGCTCAATAAAATACTTCAATAGTCAAGCATATTTAAACAGATTTTACGTCTCGATCGGTTCAAACACACACTCTAAGTTACTCATAGTGGGAACCTTAAGTTGACTTTAGACAAGTCCATTTAGGCCATATTCGTCCCTCCATTAGTCCCACAAAGAATAAATATATTACGTGAATACACTGAAACTCGACGCACACTATTACTGTCCGCAATTATTGTCAACTGGTGGCTCGTCCACCAACACTATTTTCCCTTTCTTAGACCCCGAGCAATCTGTATGGTTAGTGGGGAAATATAGGGGTGAGTCCGAGGACTTAGTAAGAGTAATATGAGATGCATTAAATTAGAATGTATAATAAATATAGAATGATGTGAAGTGTATCATACATGCAAGCATGTCTATCGCACCTTGGTCTGAATTTTGGTGGCCCCGCCGATTTCATCTAAAACCCCATCTCAAGACTCACACGGCCCAAATCTACAGCCTCATGTCTAGGCACTTTCCCCATCGTCTACTACAAGTCATGCCAAAATAAATTTAGGCGCAAATCATATTAAACATTACTAAGTCCTTGAACTCACCCCTATATTTTCCCACTAACCATACAGATTGCTCGGGGTCTAAGGAAGGGAAGTAGTGTTGGTGGACAAGCCGCTAGTTGACAATAATTGCGGACAGTAATAGTGTGAGTCGGGTTTTAGTGTATTCACGTAATGTATTTGTTCTGTGTGGGACTAATGGAGGGACGAATATGGTTTAAATGGACTTGTCTAAAGTCAAGTTAAGGTTCTCACTATGATTAACTCAAAGTATGTGTTTGAATCGATCAGTTGTGGTCAAGACGTAAAATCTGTTTAAATAAGCTTGACTGCTGAACTATTTTATTGAGCGTATTGATATTTACATATGGTGGGGCGTGTTATGTGAAATCTATAAATTCATTTGTGATGATTGATTCTTGTAAAAATATGCTATCAAATAAACTCAAATGCATAATCAATAGTTTTATGTGCTTTATTTAATTGAAGTGACTATTTATGCTCAAGCAGCTTTTTGGGTGGGATAATGCTATTTTTTTATTAAGCCTTGTGACTTGGGAGTGCAAATATATTCTTTTATCAAATAAATTAGTGTTCTAATGATAATATAATCTTCGTCTTTGGTCTTGAAATATCTGTAACCAAATACTTCTTCTAGTTTCTGAGTATACAAGCAGTTCACCCTGCAATGCATAATGTGAACGAATTTCGTTTCGTAAAATAATTGTTAACACATATTATACAGGATAATCTTACGTATGCGTGTTATAGTGGCAGAGCCACATATAGCCAATGGTGGGCAACTGCCTACCCTGGATTTTTAAAAAAATTATTATATATAATAATTTAGTATTTTTTTAATTTTTTTTCTAAATGCCCACCCTGAATTTTTAAAAAATTCTGAATTTTAGAAATATTAGTCGATAAAGATAAGGGTACAGGGTGATTGCCTCTTATTGCCAAAAACCACCAGCCACAATGGCTGGTGGTATTTCCCAGTGCATTTATGCGCATTGCGTTTGCCCAAAAATTTAAGTTTAGATTTATGAAATTTGGCCGTTAGATTTTATTAGTTTTTTTGGTATGTTGGTCGATGAAAGTAAGGGTGTTGAGTGATTGTCTCTGATTGTCGAAAACTACAGGTCATAGTGGCTGGTGGTGACTGCCAATGCTTTTTTCAATATTGGCTGAAAATTAAAAATAAGATAGATGAAATTTTGATTCACTTTTCTTTTATGTATGTTAACCTCCCTTGACCATTTCTTTAACTATGTTTTAATTAAAGGGATTAATTTTTTTCATTTTTTGTTACAAATTTGTTAATTACACATTTGAAACTATGGCAGAAAACATATTTTCTATCATGAAGTTGGTCAAGATTCAACTATGTAATTGAATTGGAGATCAATGATTGAATGAGAGTCTGTCATGCAGTTTATCAAGACTCGTTTGCGCAATCAAATTTAAGATTAATGATTAAACGATAACTTAGTTGTGTATATTGAAAAATAGATATTTAATAAAATTGATAATTATGTTATTATGCTACATTATTAAAATATGAGAATACGTCGATTGTATAATTTATTGATATATATATATTTTAATATTATATTATTTTTAATTTTTTTATATTATTTAATTTTAGACAGAATTTAGAGTTTGGGATTTAATTTTTGCTTACCCTACCTAAAATTTTTGGCTCCGCCACTGTGTATATACATTACTATTGTTTTTTATTTAACTAAATGAAATAGAAGTTCATATATTAATTGATGACTTTTATTTACAAAATTCAATGTATTATATTTTTTTGGTTACAATGATAAGGCATTTCGATAGGGTCCCTAGTTTGTTATCTAGTTATGCTTTTATGGACACAGAAATCTAGTTGGGGATTAGAATGTTTTTGTGATCTTTTTTTATGACCTATCCAGAAAGACTAGTTTGGGCCCGTAAACTCTACTTTTGTTGATAAAAACATGTTACTTCTCCTTTGCATAATAGCCATTTATGTTCATCTGGTTATAGGAAAACAGGATAAACTACCCCCTAAAAGATAGGTAACCACCCGCATAGAGAAACTAACTGGCATAATCCAAGAAAAGAAATATCTGGAATAAGTGAAAAATAAAACCAAAACAAACTGAGAAATAAAACTAACAAATCAGCTTATCATCAACTTGCATTTTTCTTGAGGCCATGTGTAAAATGCTGGTACACTTGGCAGCTAAACAAGATCACTCCGACCTAACTATCATCACTGACATGTCATAATGATGGGAAATTCATAACACACTTATTTTTAATCTAAATGGCGCCTCTATTATGATTATTGTGTTTCACCTTTAATGGTACCTCTGTATTATGATTATTATGTTTCACCTTTTATTTCTCATGTTTTAAATTTACTAAACTAACTTGCTCATATTAATTAAATTTTAATGATTAATAACAAAAATTTAATATATAAATTATAGTATTTTTGGTGATTAATAAAAAGAGTATTTTCCTTGAAAATATTAATTTTAGTACCAAATTATTTTTGATTAATTTATAAAATATTTTTTTATAGCATATTTATTACCAAAAATATTATATTCTACTAAAAATATTTTTATAATTTTTAAATTAATTTATAAAATATTTTTCATAGCATGTGTATTATCAAAAATATTATTTTCTATTAAAATATTTTTTGAATATAAAAAATATTAGATTTTTTACCTTTAAAAAAGTGCCCAAAATACCTATAAATACCCCCAAACTCATTTTTGAGTAACCAAGTGTTTCTATTGCAAATCCAAAGCACCTTAAACATCCCAAACACTCTCAAGCTATCATCTAAGCAATTCGAGACTCACAAAATATTATTGTACATCAACCAAAGAGGCACAAGGCAGGAGGAGAAAAATATTTTCAAGTCTATTCCGAATTTTTTCGAGGTCACTAATTTATTTATTTTATGTAATTGTTATTGCCTTGAATATTTTTGTACTTAATTGCTTATTTGTATTCAAGTGTAGACAAATTATTTGTAAATATTTAAAGAATTGTATAAATTTCCTATAACCACTAAAATCTAGATGTATTTAGTTTTCAAGATAAGTTAGAGAGAAAATCTTGATTTAGTAGTTGTCTAAAACCCGTTGTAATCTAGATGTGTATTTAGTTTTCACATTGAGTTAGTATGAAAATCTTTGTGAAATTGATTTTGTGGAATCCCAAGAGTGGTTAGATCTTGAGAGAGTACATTAGGTGTGTGTGAAAATACCAAACCACTATAAATTAACTTATACTTCATTTTATTTATTTTTATTATATCTTGTGCTTTGCATTAATTATTAATCTTAAACATAATTTCTTTTAATTATCAAATATATATATTCTTAAAGAAAATTATTAATTAATAATATTTATTAAAAACAAATTTAATTACTCAATTTCCCTCTCTCTTGAGTAGCCATATCTTAAAGTATCAATACTTACACCATCCCTAGTAAAGTAACAATATGTATGTATTTATGTTAATCATACTTATATAGTTAACTTATCAAAATAGGCAAAAGAATTATTTTTTCCATTAAAAAATTAGTATTGATTAAGAATAATGGTCTATATAACATTTTCTAATCACTTATAGATGTATATGCAAACTGTTTGGTTACAAGCAAACGGTCCAAACCCGCATGGTGTTCACTGTTGTGTGATCAAGCTCTCATAAACCATTACAGGGAAGGCAGCAACATTGGTCATATAATTTGATGGAATGGCAATAGAATGATGGAACAGTAACAGTAACCAAGTCACAATTGCGACATTACAATAAAAAAGAAAGAAAGAAAAGAAATACATTAAGATGTAGGAAAAATCTCTGCTCCAAACCTATATATACCTTTCAAAATCAACAACAAAGCGCTTGCGCGCTGCATCTCAGCTTTCACACAAGCATGCACATATGAATAAGAATTCAAAATTTCTGAAGACAGGAAACAAAAACTACTTATGAATAAGAAAAAAAGTACCTGAAAGTCGATCTATGAAGCTAGAAAAAGAGGAACGGAGGTCGATCTAGAGGTGGCAACAATGACTAGAGGCGGCAAAGACGATCGGAGGTGGAGGCAGGCAACGACGATGATCAGAGGTGGAGGCAAAGACAAATGGGTCAATAACAGGAGTAAGTTCATAGAGAGAAAGAGGTGGGGGGGGAGAGGGGGTGAGTTCAGGTTTCCAATGGAGGGGAATATGGAAATGAGGGGATTTGGGGAAAATATTTTTGGTTTTTTTTTTAATTTTTGAAATATTTATTTGTTAATGAAAATAAAATTGTTTATGAAAATAAAATTATTAATTATTTGATTGAAATTCACTAAAATAATTTATGATTATGATAACTAATAAAATAATAATTTGAAATAATAATCTAAAATATGATAATAAAATAATTTAAATTATTGTATTAAATTAATATTTATTTAAAAAACTAATTATTTTATAAAACTAATCATTATAATAAATTAGTTTGATATATTAGATTATTTATTATTAGTTTCTTATCTCAAATAATTAATTTTTTTTTATAAATAAGAATTATGTTAGATGAAAACTACAAAGCATCAACAGATTATCAAGGTAAACCTCGAGTCTCACAAATAAATAATGAGGTAAAACTTGTAAATAATAAAAATAAAACTAAACACTGAAAAGAGAATAAATTTTTAAAACTAGCGATATATGACTATTTTACAAAGAGGTGAAGCGATGTGATATAATGACACCAGCACCCAAAAAGAGGGTGAATTGGGTGAATAAAAATTATTTAACAAAACGTTGAATGCTTTTTTATTTAAGCTTAATTTTTCAATGAACTAATTTAGAATAACCACACATAAAACTTGTGATAGCTTGATTGTATAAGAAAATAAGAAAAATAAATCAATAAGCAGGAGGACACACGATTTATAGTGGTTTGCCCTTCCAAACCTAGGCCACTATCTTAGTTGACAACTAAGGATTTTCAAATCACTTTACTAATAAAAAACCCCCTACTTAGACAAGTAGGCCCTCTAGTCCGAGACTAAGAAGATTACAATCTCTCCTACAACCGTAGGCCCTCTAGCCAAGTTAGGTAAACTGTAACAAATACAACGAAAATAAATCTAAGAGTTAAAAACTCTTAATACAAACCCTCTCTACAATAAATGTGAGGCTGTTAATGAATAAAACAATTGAATGCAAAACCTCGAAATGAAAAACAAGAGAGAGTACAAATTGAAAGCACAATTACAAAGTGAATGCTCAGTAATTGATAGTAATAAATGTTCTCTAAAAGCTTCAACATGTCTTTAACCACCTATATATAGTTAATGGTGGAAATATCCAAAAATCGAGCCATTGGGGTGGTTGACCGAGCATTTAATGCAGCAAAAACTAACCGTTATAATTTCTGCGAAAGAGACTTAGTCGATAGATAAAAATGGTTAGTCGACAGAATCAGGCAAAATAAAAAGTTTGGTCGACGGACAAAATAAGTTGGTCAACTAAGTCATAAAAATAACAGAACACTTAATCGACTAAGACATAAATAAGCATGGCACTTAGTCAACCAAGTCTATTCTTAGGTTGACAGATTCAGGGGTGAAGCTAGGATTTTCATTTAGTGGGGGCGAACTTAAATACAAAAAATATAATTTCCAACATAAGACAATAATGATAACATTAAAATGTAAACAAAAAAATTACAATTGTTGTTTGCGGCTTTTCATACTTTGATAACGTCGCATAATGACCTCATTATCAATTTTGTTAAATACATCTTTTTCAACATACACAACTAAGCTATCATTCATCCATTGGTCTCCAATCCTACTACGCAATCGATTTTTCATGATATTCATTGTAGAAAATACCCTTTCAACTGTAGCAGTGGAAATCGAAAAAGTTAATGCCAAAGTCACAAGCTTATAAACTAATGGATACACTATATTGTTTTTCATCGCAACCAACTTCTGTCCAGGTTCACCAAGTCCCCCTAATTCTTCAAACTCTTTGTTGGATCGTATATCAAAAATATAAGTTTGAAGCTGATCATCAACTGCCATGAGCTCTACTCTTGAAAAATCTTCACGATAATACTCAGCAAGACGAATTAATTTTTCTTTGTCAAAAGCAGAAAATGAATCATTTGGGCATAAGCATTCTATACAAAGAAGTAACTCAGTACTAACCTCATAAAAATGGTCATTCAATTCTTGAAGTTGCATATCAATGATAGCATAGAACAAGTCCACACGAAAGTGATGCAAATTTGTCATTTCTTCAGTGTTACGCCGTGAACGACCTCGGCATATAAAAACACCATCCATGTCGGGACCATCAATATTATACTTTTCACAAAAAGAAACCACTGCTTTCAAAAACAAATCCCACTCATTGTCCCTCATCACTTGGAGTCTTTGTTTGCATATTTTCACTAAAGTAATAGCATTTACAATATCTTGATCTTTTCTTTGTAATGCCTTGAACAATTCATTTGAAATCGTTAAGATGGTTCTCATGAGATGTAGATTAAAAGCAAATTCAAATGATTGTATTGAGTCCAAAAAATCATCTGCCTCACATTTTTGTTCAGTAGATCCTTCAACAACAATCATTTCAAGAACATCAACTATAGGCAAGAACATGGAAATCAAACTAATCAAAGTACCATAATGCGATCCCCAACGAGTATCACCAAAATGAGTAATAGTACTTTGTTGATTAAGACACCGGCCACTTGAAATCTCACCATTATGGAGTGCTTCAAAAATTACAGCTTCTTGTTTCTCTCGCAAAAGATCACAACGCTTCGATGACGCTCCAACAATATTAACCACTCTAGAAACCAAATTAAAGAGCCAAGTAACTTGCACATGTTTCTTTGCTACAGCTATAAGTGCAAATTGAAGTTGGTGAGCAAAACAATGAACATAGAAAGCACACGAGTTCTCTTTCAAAATAAGTGCTTTGAGACCATTAAACTGACCTTACATGTTGCTAGCCCTATCATAACCTTACCCCTGCAATCTAGATATACTTAACCCATATCTAGAAAATAATTTATCTATAACAGCCTTAAGTGATAGGGCAGTAGTACTGGAAACATGTTCAACCCCAATGAACCGTTCAACTACATGTCCCATTTTATTCGCATAACGCAAAACAGTAGACATTTGTTCCTTTATTGAGATATCTCGAGATTCATCTGTAATATCCCAGAATTTGAGAATTAAATATATGATTATTAAGTTGGGTTTAAGAGACATTAATTATTAATTATTGTGTTTGCGGAGATTATTGTATAATGGTAAGTTAAAGGAAATACTAATTAAATTTGTATTAAAAAAAGAAATTAAGCCAATTAATAATCTTTTTGGAAGTATTTATGAAAATAAGAAAATAAATTAATTTAGTAGATTTTTGAAAGTTTTCAGGTGTAAGTGCAATAAAGGAGAATTGGAGTTTGGGGGTGTGTGTGTAGTTAAATGAAACTGTGGGGGTTAAAATGTGGTTTTGCGGAATTGGGGTGGGATTGCTTTAAAATTAATGGGCCGCATGTTATGTGTGAAGGTGATGGCCAGTGCCGACGGTCGCGGGTTCGAGGCCTAGGGCTTGTGCGTGCAGAAGAGAATTTTTAGCTGATTTTCAACCAAAGCCTTGCCCAAAACGATGTCGTTTTGGGCAAGACGGTGAGTGCATTGAGGCTACCACGCAGCAGCCGCTGGTGAGCCATTTCCTTTGGCTTTTAAACTGCAATTTGCAACTAAAATTGGAGGAAAAATCGGGCATTTTCGAGCAGCAGCCAGAGGGAAAAAAATAAAGAAGAAGAAGTGCGCGTCAGGCCATTTTTGGAGAAAAATTACGGATTAAACTCAGTTTAATCGTGGTTTAATTATTCCGGTAAGTAGAGAATTATGTATTAAATATTCTGTACGATTGAAATTTCATTTTGGGCCTAATTTTATTAATTTTGTGAGTTTAATCTATTTACAGCGTGTATTAATTTGGTGGTATTTAAGCGTGGCAATGCTGTAAACGGCTAGATACAGGCAAGCTCCTTCTACCCTTCGCAATTTCTTTTCATTGGGGACTTAGCTGAAATTTTAATGGGAATTAAAGCCTCTGTTCCATATACTAAATTGAACGGAGTATCTTCAGTAGCAACCCGACTAGTTGTTCGATAAGCCCACAAAATGGTGGGTAGCTCGTCGGCCCATGTGCCTCTGGCTCCTTCAAGTCGGGTTTTTAGGCCATGTAATATGGTTCGGTTACTGACCTCAGCTTGTCCATTAGCTTGGGGATACGCCACTGATGCGAATCTTAGTTGAATTCCTAGGTCGTCACAGAATTTTCTAAAGGAGTCACAGTCAAATTGCTTCTCATGATCCGTGATGATAATTCTTGGTATCCCAAATCGGCACACAATGTCTTTCCATACCATTGCCTCCACTTTTCATGCCGTAATGGTAGCCAATGCCTCAGCTTCAATCCATTTGGTGAAATAGTCAGTGGCCACTATTAAAAATTTTCTTTGCCCGGGTGCTTGAGGAAAAGGTCCCAAAATATCAAAACCCCACTGAGCGAATGGTATAGGCTGGAACGTAGGTTGCAACTGAGATATCGGGGCAGATTGGACTAGAGCGTGTCGTTGACATTTGTCGCATGATTTGACTTTGTTTAACGCGTTTGACCTTAATGTGGGCCAAAGGAAACCGGCTCTCAAAATTTTGGTTGCTAGGGCTCTTGCTCCCAAGTGCTCTCCACATATTCCACTATGAGCTTCTACCAAGACATATTCGGCCTCTTAAGGGCCTAAACATTTGAGAAGAGGTGTAGTGTAAGCTCGTTTATATAATATCCCGTCTATGATTGTAAACCTTGAAGCCCGCATCTTAAGTCTTCTTGCTTCTTGTGGATCATCTGGTAATTCATTGTTAGTAAGATAACGATAGAAAGACGATCTCCAATCCGCTCCTGCCTCCACACATGATACCTCTTTTTCTTCGATGCTCGGCTGATGAAGCATTTCAACAAATACTGCTCTTCCTGTTGTCTCTTTAGTGGACGCTAGTTTAGATAAAGCATCAGCATGTCCATTGAGTGATCTGTTTATTTGTGTTAACTGAAAACTCTAAAATGTCTGTGCTAGGTCTTTTACTTTGCACAAGTATTGGGCTATTATCTGCTCTCTGGTTTCATATTGTCCCTGAAACTGCTGCACAATCAACTGAGAATCACTATGAGCAACCAATCGTGCTACATCCAATTTTCTTGCTATCCTCATTCCAGCGATTAATGCTTCATATTCAGCTACGTTGTTGGTACTTGGAAAAGCAAATCGTAGGGAATACTCTAATGTTTCTCCCTTAGGGGATACGAGTACTATCCCAGCGCCACTCCCCTATGAACTAGATGCTCCATCAACAAACAACAACCATTCTGCCTGCCTATTTTCTGTTGCCTTATCGGAGTGTTTGCATTCCACAATAAAGTCAGCCAGCGCTTGTCCTTTTATAGCTTGTCGAGGTTGATACTGGATATCATATTCACTTAACTCAATGGACCATTTGGTAAGGCGACCGGAATATTCGGGCTTTTGTAAAATACTTCGCAAGGGCTGATCTGTAAGTACAATGATCGAATGAGCTTGGAAGTATGGCCTCAACTTTCTGGATGCGTTTAATAGTGCTAATGCCATTTTTTCTGCCACTAGATAACGCGTCTCGGGTCCCTGTAATACCTTGCTGACATAATATATTGGTCGATCAACCTGTCCTTCTTTTCTGATTAATACAGCACTTATGGCTTCATCACTTATCCCCAAGTATAAGTACAATGTCTTTCCAGTTTCTGGTCATGTTAATAGGGGAACTTCTTTCAAATACTCCTTTAACGCTTCAAATGACTTTTGGCATTGCTCTGTCCACTCAAACTTTTTTCCTGCTCTTAATGTTCGCAAGAAGGGTAACTCTCTTTCAGCTGACTTGGAGAGAAAACGTCCAAGAGCTGCCATTCGCCTTGTCAATCGCTGACCTTCCTTAGTTGATGCTGGTGGTTCCATGTCCAATATTGCTTGTATTTTCTCAGGGTTTGCCTCGATTCCTCTTTGCGTGATCATGTATCCTAAGAATTTTCCAGACTGTATGCCAAAGGCACACTTTGTTGGATTTAACCGCATCTTGTACTGTCTAAAGACTCCCAGCACTTGCGCTAGTTTTTCTACATGGGATTCGTCCTCTCGACTTTTCACAATCATGTCTTCAACATATGCTTCCATTGTGCTGCTTAGCAGTTTTTTAAAGACTTTATTCACCATGCGCTGATAAGTGGCTCCGGCGTTCTTGAGTCCAAAAGGCATGACTTGGTAGCAATATGTCCCCTTTTCAGTGATGAATGATGTCTTCTCCTAGTCTGGAGGGTACATAATTATTTGGTGGTACCCTGAGAAAGCATCCAGAAAGCTCAAAAACTGGTATGCAGACGTTTCGTCCACAAGACGGTCGATCCGTGGTAGCGGGTATGAGTCGTTGGGGCATGTATAACACCCGGTGTAATCGGTGTTAAGAGAATAGGAAAGGAAGTAAGTAAACTTCCAAAAATGCCCTTGAGAAGGAGATGATCCTTGAGATTGAGAATGCCCATGAGAAGGGTATTTTGATAATTTGGGTAGAGAAATCCAATAAAAGGGTATTTTGATAAATTAAAAATAATTCCTATGTGGAATTAGGTGTATAAGTGAATAAAAATCTAAATTTGGTATTTATGAGGAGATATGTGGGATTAATAAATTCACAAATAGTATTTGGGAATTTTGGAGTGATTCCATGAAGGAAATTAATTTTGGAAATAGGGAAAACGGTGGATATTAAATTATTTGAGGAGAATAATTAAATTTTCCCTAAGTTAGTGAATTAATGTGGTAATGCCACATGGATGACCAAGATAAAGAATTGGAAGCCAAGTTTGTGTCTTAGAGTGACACTTGGCATAATCTTGGAAATTTGAGAGAAATCATATATATTAGAAATGTGGGAGCATGTATATATATGTGGATTTATGAGTTGGAGAATGATTTAATTAAATGCAAAAAGAAAGGATATTTGGTCTTTCAAGCATTTAATGAGAGGCATCATGGTGTTGGATTAAAGAAAATCCAAATGAAATGGGAAAATAGTCACCATTAATGTTTGAAATTATGGTGAATTAAATAAATAGAATAGAAAATGGGAAAATGGTCACCCATTAATGCTTGGAAAATGGTGGGATTTATTTAAATGGAAAATGAGGGATTTATGTCTTTCAAGTGGTCTCTCATGTGATGTGTTGAAATTAGTCAAAATAAATATATGAGAAAATGGCTAATTTTGGTATTGGAAGACTAAATTGATCCAAGGGTTAGGATCAAGTCTTGAAAAGGTGAAATATATCCAATGGCTTGGATTAAGTCTTGAAAATGGCATATAATTGTCTCATTAAGTAAATGAGAAAGAAAAAGAATTTTCCAAGTGATCCAATGGTTATGCTTAAATCTTGAAAAGGCAAAATAATCCAATGGATGAGATTAATCAAGATGAAGAGCATGGATTGTGCTTTCTCCAAGAGAAGAAACTTTTTTATTTGAAATGAGTGGTGGAGATTAGTTTTCCCTTAAACACATGGATTGTGCCTTTAGTGAATGGCTATGATGCATTCTTGAAAAAATGGAAAAATAGTATAAAATGGCATGTAAGAAAGTCTTCTCTTCCTTTGGCCATTTGGAGAAAGAATGAAAGAAGGAGAGATGAGAAGAAATGGAAGAAGGGAGAAGAAATGAAGAAGGAATCAAGGTAAGTCTCATTCTTTTTCTCCTTACTTAGTGTTCTTATATGCAAAGAAAGTAAATTTCTTGTTTTAATGCCATCTTAGATGGGAGAAATTGAAGATGGAAGCTCTCTTGAAAGGGAGATTTAAATATTCAAGAAGAGGTAAGGGACGGCCCCATAGGAGGGTGGCCATGCAATGGGTTTTTAAATATGTTTCATATATGTATATGTTGCATTTGGCATGTTCTTTGTGTTCATGAGACTTATGGCCATAGGTTAGTTTGAGAACATGGTTGAAATGGTGGGTTGATGCCTCTACCTTGCAGGGTTGTGAGGGCAAAGAAACCTAGCCACACTTGCATGCATTTGGTATCATATAACTTGTTATGTTCATATTTATTTGGCATTGCACCATTATTGAGCTTAATAGCTCATGAGGTTTTTACCCTCACATGTAGGTTGTGAAAGCATGGTAAAGTAAAGGAAATGGTGGAATGGCATGTGGAAGCATGGAAAGAAGATTCAAGTGTATGTTATGGCTTATGGAAGCCTATGTTGATGTGTTTGATTTATGAGATGTAATGTATTTCATTTTTGTAATATTTGATTTTATGTTGAAATGAGGCATTGGCTTAAGGCATGTTGAAGCCTAGGTTGGGTGAAAGCCTCATTGTTGGGTATATTGTGGGAAGCAAACAAGATGTAAGTAAATGATTTTTGTTGGAAAAATTAGTAGGTGTTTGATGTATGTTGTGGAAGCATCAAGAATATTGTTTAAGCCTTAATTATGGAGAATAATAGGCTAAAATTGAAAGCATGTGAAGTATTTTTATTCTTTTTAATTTCTAGAAATTTGGGGTTTTATAGCCCAAAGAAAAAAGAAAAGAAAAGAAAAGAAGTGTGAAAGTGCTGCAGATGCAGCAGCAGGGGGGGCAGCAGCCCCCGCGGGCGTGCGGGCGGCCGCGCGAGCGGGTAGCCGCAGCAGCGCACGTGGGCGCGCGCGCGGCCGTGCGCGCATGCAAGCGCGCGCGCAGCCATGCGCGCATGCGGGCGCGCGCGGCCGTGCGCGGGCAGGCACGTGGCCAGCGCCCAACGGGGCCCTACGCGGGCCCCGGGCGTGCCAGAGGGCCCGCCAGCCAAAAATTTTTAAAAATTTGGAATTTTGGGAAATTAAGGGGCATTTCTAAATTGATTTTGGGCCCCGAAGGAATTTTCAAAATAAATGGATTTTTCGGGCATTTTTGGAGAAAATGCCGAAAATTTGGAAAATTGAAAATTTGAGTTTTTCCTCCAAATTTGGTAATCAGTCAATGGATTGATTTAAATGGTGATTTTAAGGAGCCCGGTGAAAATTCTTGAATGGGAAAAGAATTAAATAAAATCAAGAAAATGGCGATTGGGCGTTTGTAGGAGATTTTCTTTATTAGCCTATGTGGTGTGGTTAAAGCCCAATTTTGCTAGTGAATCCTAGGATTAAAGTGAAGGGAATGACGAGCCTAGTTCCCACCTAGGGCGTTTCTTCTTGAAACATGGTCCGCCCTTCACCAAAGGCCAGGCAGGTGGACAATTTGGGCAATTGTTCACGAGTAACACCC
The DNA here is from genome assembly GCF_014633365.1 of Diospyros lotus. NCBI lineage: Eukaryota > Viridiplantae > Streptophyta > Magnoliopsida > Ericales > Ebenaceae > Diospyros > Diospyros lotus. The sequence continues at coordinate 31,574,291 of NC_068343.1, read as the reverse complement.
GTAAGTGGGAGCGGGGCGTTACAGCATGCCTTATTGAGATTGGTGAAATCCACACAGACACGCCATTTTCCATTAGATTTTGGGACCATAACAACATTGGCCAACCACTCTGGATATAATACCTCTCGAATGACGCCCGCTTTTAGCAATTTGTCAACTTCTTCTTCTAATGCGTGTAGCCTATCAGGGGCAATGTTTCGCTTCTTTTGTCGGACCGGCTTGAATTGGGGGTCCACATTCAAGTGGTGACATATTATTTCTGAACTGATACCTGGCATATCTTTTGGTTTCCAAGCAAATACGTCTGAATTTTCTTGCAAGCATCTTGCAATTTCTTCTTTCGTATGCTCCGGAAGCTGGGACCCCACATACGCTACTTTCTTAGAATCTGATTCACTCAGATGTACTGTTTCCAATTCCTCAACAGGTTGAGGTTTACGTGCGGCTCCTTCTTCCAAGGATTTATGTATGGCTTTCTCGGCTATGGATAAGGTTTCTTCAGCTCTTTTCCCTTTTGTAGACGACATATAGCAAGTTCGGGCTTTCTTCTGATCTCCTCGAACTTGTCCTACTCCTGCGGGTGTGGGGAATTTCATCAATAGGTAGCATGAGGATACTATGGCCCTTAGATCATTGAGTAACGGGCGTTCCAAGATCATATTGTATGCCACCGATGAAGTTTTAACCACCATAAAATTCGCTTGTCGAGTTACGAGTTGGGGGTCCACACCTAATGTGATAAGCAGCTCAATTGATCCTGCAACTGGAACCGCTTCTCCAGTGAAGCTATATAGAGGTGAGGATACTTTCTTCATCTGGTCATGAGATAAATGCATTTGTTCAAAACAGTTCCAATAGATCAGGTTGACAGAACTGCCACTATCTACCAAAATTCTACTGATAGGGTGCTTGGCCACGACTACTGAGATAACCATGGGATCATCATGTGGGAGTATTATATCACCTCAATCGGTGGGGGCGAAGGTGATTGGCTTTTCATCATCTCTTACCTCCATTACTGAGTTTACTTGGTAGGCTTGACGGGCGTATGGTTTACGGGATGCTGATGTGTCCCCACCTAGGGTTTCCCCACCTGAAATAACGTGAATGGCCTGTTGAGTCGGTTCATTGTCTACATGAATATCTTGCCGACGATCTCCTCCTCTCTCTTGTTGCCCCGGGTTTGGCCTTTCATGCCCATCACGTCTATCTCCGCTTTGCCGGGGTTCCCTATTTTCTTCTTCCTCGTTTCTCACATATCTTTGCAAGTGCCCCTCATAAATGAGCATCTCAATCTGATTCTTCAATTCTCTGCAGTGATCAGTGGAATGCCCCCTGGTTCGATGGTATCTACAATACTGTCCCTGGTTTTTTCCCATGGGTCGATCAATTCTGCAGGGTAGTTTAAGGAGTCCTTCTCTTTCTACTGCGGCTAATATAGTTGATCGGGGTTGTAAAAGCCGAGTATAATGATTAAAATGAGGTTTTGGTACGTCTGATCTTCTATTTCATTCCTGTAGTCGAATAGACTCTTCTTCCCCTTCACGTTCTTTTCTCTTCCTTTCTTTGTCTTCTTTCCCCGCCACGTTCCTCATAATCTCAGTGTGAAGGATATATCGGTTTGCTCTGACAAATAGATCGGCTAAGGATGTTGGAGGGTCTAAAGAAAGTGATTCTTGAAGAGAGGCGAGACATGTCCCTTGGAGCATAGCAGATACTGCCACTTGAGCCGGCAAGTCGGGGACTTCAAGAGTAGCATTGCGAAATCTATCCACAAATTGACGCAAGGACTCCTTATTCCCTTGTCGCATGCTGAGCAAATATGTGGCATCCTTTTTTCTTCGACTGTTAATCACAAAAGCCTTGGTAAATTCTATTCTAAGCTGCCCAAATGATGAAATAGAGGCTTCTGGAAGGCTGTTAAATTATGTTTGAGCATGTCCTGATAGTGTTAAGGAAAATGCTCGACACATTACGTCGTCGTCCCATCAGTGCAATATCATCAGTGACTCGTAATTCTGAACATGATCGTATGGGTCGTCTTTTCCTGAATAGAGGGTGATTTGCGGCATTTTAAATTTTCAAGGCAGAGGTCTTTCCAATATATCTGCAGTAAAAGGACATTTTCTACGCTGGAGTTCTTCTGTTGCAGGGATTAATTTTTTCTTCTCAAGCACCTCTTCTACCACTCTTTTCATGTCATCATGCATACTAGCTGTTGTCTGGTTGTCATGTCTTGTTGGTGTATTGGCCACTGTTTCATGATACCTCCGCCGTTGAGGGCTTCTAGTCCTGTTTTCTGCTCTTGGGTTTTCATTTTTACGAGGCACGGAATGAGGGATCCTTCTTGGTGGTGGCGATCTGGGCCTGTCCTCCCGTGGAGGCGTAGATCAGGAATGAGAGTCGGGAGTAGCCTCTTGATAGGAATCAGCTCCCGCCTCGGGCTGAGGTTCAAGAGGTGGCATAAACTTTTTTAGAGTATCCGGCAACGTCCCTCCAGGCATCATACTGTGGAGTACACCAGCCATGTCTCGTAGCGCTTGCATACCTTCAACGTGTTGTTGTCTCAATGCTTCATACTCTTCCCACGGGACAGTACGTGGTGGCTGTCATGAGGTCCCAGCCTGATCATTAGGGAGCGATCCTGAGCCGACATTAAGTGGTAGTGGGATTGGTTGGTTCCCCATCTGTTGGTTTGGAGAAGCGGAGCGGTCGCCCCCTTGTGTTTGAGCATTATGAAGGGGAGGAGGAGCTCCTCATTGTTGAGAATTGTGAATAGTGGGAGGTGCTCCCTGTTGCTGAGAGCTTCGTGGTGGCAGGCGTGTCTCTACGCCTTGAGAGAGAGTTTGTCGGTGTCCACGAGTGTTTGCCATTCTTATGTTGACTTTTTGTCTTGCGTTTCCCACAGACGGCGCTAATTGTTATTGCCAAAATACAACAATCTATTTTTAATGGCAGAGAGACGCAAGAGTCTTGAGAGTCGTGTCTTTGCTGATGAGAATCTTGACAAGCAATTGGGTCTGCTAAAGGTCCAGATTTGATAATCTGATAGGGCCGATGATCTGGTGGGCTGATGATCAGGTGACCAAAATTGATTAGGTGGCCTAAAATGACCGAGTGGCCTAAAATGACCGAGTGGCCTAAGACCGAGTGGCTCTGATGACGAGTGACCTTGATGACGAGTGGCCCTGATGATGAGTGACCTTGGTGACGAGTGGCCTTGATGACGAGTGACCTTGGTGACGAATGGCCTTGATGACGAGTGGCCCTGATGACGAGTGGCCTTGGTGAATGACGAGTGGCCTTGATGACAAATGGCCTTGATGACGAGTGGCCCTGATGACGAGTGGCCTACAAAACGAGAGCACCGTTAGGACACGGGTGGGGGTCCCTGCGCAAACCCTTCGATACTTGAGTCAGATCTCGAGAGAAAATGAGAAAAGCGTGCTTCAATTACTCAAAATTGCGTACCTTGAAATGAAGGTGGGGTCTCATATTTATAGTGGAGGAGAGAGAGAGACCTCGCGGTATTTTCGCCAAGATTTTTGTGGCCCATTCCGGGAATTTCGGGGACCATTCGACTGGTGAGACGGGGGCACTCGTCTAGATCATCAATTCCGAAGGGTCACTCGGCCATGCCGAGTGACCTCTCGGCATGACCGAGTGACCCCCCACTCAGTTGGGCAGAGGGAGGAAACCACTCGGCAATGCCGAGTGGGGGAGCTTTAGCCACTCGGCACAGCCGAGTGGTCTTAGCCACTCGGTTGTGCCGAGTGGTCTTGGCCACTCAGCATAGCCGAGTGGTCCTAGCCACTCGGTTGTGCCGAGTGGGCTCCCACCAGGCCCGGCCGAGTGGGTCTTCCTTGGCCCTCGACTGTGATTTATCTTCTATTGGGGCCCACACTCGATCATATATCCGTTTCGCCTTCCTGGGTACATCACCTATAGTTTCATTTTTTTTAATTTTATGTTCTTTTCATTAATTGTTATTTTTTTACTCTTTGGAGCTTAAACAAAAAGAGATCATAATATCATATTACTTACTTATGAAATGTGCTAATAGTGACAATTTTGGGTTGTGGAAGAACCAACGGTGGGGGATGGAGCTTGATTATAAAAACTGTGAGAATGAAAGCTATGAATAGGATGCATTTCAGTTGATAACAACCTCACTTCTAGTCTTCTACTCTAAGGTATATGCATTTTACACATTTTTTTACAAGAATAAAATGTTGTTCATATAATCCTTTATCCCCTATTCTTATACATTGTTGTTTCTCTATTATTTTTATAAGATGAAAAAATAATGATAATTTGGACGATTTAGAAAAGCTTGACGTAGGTTCTGTGGACATATTATTAATCATTGGTTATTTATGAAATTATTGTTTATTTTTTAGGAAGATATGGAAAGATATTTTAAAAGAAAGTCTCTCTTTTCAATTGAAGAAAACAGTGGGGTAAAGAAAATAAGTGTTGGGGTAGATGATAATCATGATATTCAAGAGAATGATTATACACATAAAGCAAGTATTGAAGAAAATTCTGAAGCAAAGAAAGCAACTGTGGAGGAGGAAAATCATATTGAAGAAAATGAACAAGTTAATAAATGAAGTATTGAGCAAATTGATATTGCACAACTTCCTACAGATCCTGAACTAAGAACTCCAATAATGGATTACAATGTTAATCTTAGAGATCAAATTAGAAGAGTCTACTTGCAAAGATGTCTATGTCAGCCTCGAAATCATGCATTTCCACGCAAAAAATTAAGACGATTCATTACGGCATGGTTCAATGAATTTAGTGATTGGTTGGAATATAGTATAAGCAAAGATGCTTCGTTTTGCTTATATTGTTATATTTTTAAAACAAATAATGGGGAACAAGGAGGTGGTGATTCTTTTGTGAAAGAAGGGTTCAGTAATTTTAAAAAGAAAGATAGACTTCAAGTTCATGTTGGAGATGCCAATAGTGCACACAATCAAGCTCGAAGTAATTGTGAAGCCTTAATGAATCAAGAGCAAAATATTGAGACAATTTTCTTCAGGCAGTCAGAACAAACATGGTGTGATTATCGAATTCGTTTGAATGCATCAATTGATTGTATTCGACTTCTTCTACGACAAGGACTTGCCTTTCGTGGTCATGATGAGTCTGAAGATTCAAATAATCAAGGTAACTTTCTTGAACTATTGCAATTTCTAGTCAATCATAATAAGGAGATTAAGGCTTTTACTTTAAAAAATGCTCCTAAAAATCTCAAGTTAACATCACCTAATGTTCAGAAGGATATTGTACAAGCTGCTGCTATTGAAATGATTGATCTTATCATAAAAAATATTGGTAATGCATTCTTTTCAATTCTAATTGATGATGTAAGCACCCCCGCCCGGATATCCCAAAACACCCGGACTACCCGAACGAGAGCGCCTATGGAAGGAGAAAAAGAATAAACACAAGACCAAAAACCACCCTGGCATTCATACACAAAAAAATAAGAACAACGGAAGCGAAGCTAAACACATGCATGCTCTACGGGTACCCCGCAACATAGCAGTTACATGATAAATAAATAAATAAGTACAGACTCCTGTGCCGACATACACGAGACTCGAGGGATGACCTGGCACAGTAAAAATAATAGAGTAAATCCTACTCAGACATCAGAGTTGATCGGGATAAACGGGACTGCCTGTACACCAAACTGACTCTGTCGCTAAGAGATGTCTCCCTTGCCATGGCCCACGCTGGCACTACCTGGAATGATGGAAAGCAAGGTGAGTCGAGAGACTCAACAAACATAAAGAAATAAAGGTTGAAAGCTGTATAGATCCAATAAACTCTTCCCAGAATAACCCCCATGTACACACAAACCATGAGACGCTATAACAAAATAGCATAGCATAATAAAAGCACATACCGATCCTTAGGGCTCACACAAGACACACAGCACCCAAGTCCCATACCAACCTGCCGCTGCCCTGAAAGGCAACATGTATCTCCAACAAACCTGCGCGCGCTGTCCCGGGTCGGTACTCCCGTCACTCGTCCATGTCAGTACTCCCGACATCCGAGCCAGAGGCTCCCTCGGAACAGTACTGCCGTCCGAGAACTAAATACTACCAGTAGCCATGCAATGCACATAGAAATGCAATGGCGTAGTGAGCATCAACGTGATACACCGGCGCCCATACATTTAGGCATCAGGCCATGCTCCGCCCACATAGTAAACCATACGCGATGCATATGCCCGTGCTGGATGCAACCTGACCAAGCTAGCATATCCATGTTCAAGCATACTCAATAAATGAATATCCCGATATGCAACCCGTACTCATGTGCATATCAAATCATGAACAACAATATAATGAATCTAAACATGCAGAGAATCTCATACTAGTAGAGCTAGTCAGCAGTGCCCGGCACTGGTCAACGGCCAGTGACTAGGAGCTAAGTTGCACGGAAACGCGTTTGGGAAGCCGTTTCGGCGTTCCCGAACCGTTTCCCGTTTCGGAAACAGTAAAGACGGCTCGAAACGATTTTTGGGCCGTTTCTGTAAATTGAGAAACGTTTGTGGCCGTTTCGCAATTTATTCAAATTAAATGGAAACGCGTTTCGGCTGAAACGCGTTTCTGGTTCCTGCAACAGCGGCCACGCCCCGGCCAAACCCCTTCTTAGTTTTCCTCTCTCTTCTGGTTCCTGCAACAACGGCCACTCCCCACGCATCCCCAAGGCCGGCTGAACCCTCCTCAGTTTCCCTCTCTCTTCTTTTTCTTCGGCCGAACCCCCGTCAGTTTCCCTCTCTCTGCTTCTTCTTCTTTGGCCGAACCCCCCTAAGTTTCCCCCTCAGTAAACGTCGGCACCCAGTTAGCATTAAAAGTATATATGTGCTTGTAGATGCACAGTTCAAAACCAGCTGGATCAAAAACAATAATTTCAAGATTACTATAAGGCTTGTGTGGGCAAAAATCAGCGTCGGCGTCGCCCATCGGATTGCGAGCATAAGCAGTACGTGAATGGCAGACAGCCAATTGGGGCGTGTTTGGTTGGAGCCTTGGAGTTGTATGCATTTTTTTTTGTGTTTTATGTTTTTGTTTAATTTTTGTTTGGTATTTTATTTTTAATTTATTTATATCAAAATTAAATTAATTTTATGGCACATTACATATTACTGAAAATAAATTTTTATATTTAAATTAATTTTTATTTACTATATTAAAAATTATATTTACAAAACTTCCCTTATATTTTTAAAATTTACAGTTTACCCCGCGTTTCCGTTTCTTATTTTTTTTGAAAAATGTCGTTTCAGCGTTTCCGTTTCGTTTCGGAAACGTATCGTTTTCCGTTTTCGTGCTACTTAGACTAGGAGTGTCCACCCGACGGTCCACTTCAGGGTCGTACAATAGTCTACTCCAACGTCACCAACCACCGACCCCTGCCCTACTGCTCGATAGCTCTAACCGAACCATAAATAAATCCGAGAAAATCCGTAAATAAACCCGATAAAATCGTAAATAACCTGCACGTCTAGGAACCTAGTTCCCAGGCTGGCTCAGCATCATTCCCATAAGGAGTGGGGGCGGTACAAACCCCCATAGGCTCACAACGAATAAAATTCTAAAAGTCTCGGATTTAATTTAAATTAAAACAAATGAATAACAACTTAACAAATAAGGCTAGGTGCCGAATTAAAATAAGGGAGGTGATAAAATATGAGAAATCACAGGGTCTTTCACGGGAATTGAAGAAGACGAGGAGAGGGTTAGGAGATTGCCTTTACACGGCCGTTCCTTGCCTTTCATGCATTCCCGCTGCAAAGTAAAACATTTAATAGCGATTAATAAAACCCTGGATCGCATTAATTAAATCTAACCGTGTAATATAATTAATTTAACCCCCAAAATCTCACGTAGATGCACCATAAATAAAATTCCAATAAATCTCATATTTATTTTAAATTAAATAACGCCATTAACATCCCCAATTTATATATAATTAATACACGATACCGAAACGAGTTAAGGGAAGACGAGGGGATCAAAACTGATGGCATATGAGGCAGAAGACGGCGCAAGAAATTTTGAAGCGTTGCGAGAAAATTTGGATCTGATTGAAGAGCAAAAGGATAACACTGCCATGAAGATAGCTGCATATCAAAGAAGAGTAGCCAGTTATTTCAATTCTCAGGTGAAGAACAGACCCATGAAAGAAGGAGATCTAGTACTTCGAAGATCTGTTGTAACCAACGCGTTAAGGAATGACGGAAAGTTACGAGCAAATTGGGAAGGGCCGTACCGCATTCTAAAGTTGATTGGTCCCAACACTTGCATTTTACAGACTCTTTCAGGAGACATTATGGGGAAAACATGGAATTTGAACTATCTGAAGTTGTATACGAACAATGTACCTGAGAAAATATCTGCAATAACATAAATCCTAAATAGGACCGTGGACGTAGGCACATTTAGCCGAACCACGTGTGAATGGTTGTCATTTTGTTTAAATCTACGGAAAGGGAACTCACACATGATCGAGTCCGTTGTCCCGCCTATGGCCCGGCAATGAGGTAAACTACGATCGAGCCCGTTGTCCCGCCTATGGCCCGGCAACAAGGTAAACTAGGATCGAGCCCGTTGTCCCGCCTATGGCCCGGCAACGAGGTAAACTACGATCGAGCCCATTGTCCCGCCTATGGCCCGACAACGAGGTAAACTACGATCGAGCCCGTTGTCCCGCCTATGGCCCGACAACGAGATAAACTACGATCGAGCTCATCGTCCCGCCTATAGCCCGGCAACGAGGTAAACTACGATCGAGCCAGTTGTCCCGCCTATGGCCCGGCAACGAGGTAAACTGCGATCGAGCCCGTTGTCCCGCTTATGGCCCGGCAACAAGGTAAACTAGGATTGAGCCCGTTGTCCCGCTTATGGCTCGACAACGAGATAAACTACGATTGAGCCCGTTGTCCCGCCTATGGCCCGGCAATGAGATAAACTACGATCGAGCCCGTTGTCCCGCCTATGGCCTGGCAACGAGGTAAACTACGATCGAGCCCGTTGTCCCGCCTATGGCCTGGCAACGAGGTAAACTACGATCGAGCCCGTTGTCCTGCCTATGGCCCGACAACGAGGTAAACTAAGATCGAACCCGTTGCCTCGCTCATAGCCCGGTAACGAGGAAAAATACGCTCAAGCTCGCCACATCATGCATGATTCAATAGTGAAATAAAAGTCTTGGCCTTATATCACTAAAGACAGCAATAAAAGAATAAATCAAGCAATAAAGAGCGGAGCACATTGGGTAGGACAAAGAAAAAATATTCATTGATAAAACAAACACACTACAATGAGAAGAGCACATTGGCCCGACAACAGCGGAAAGCAAACTACAATGAGGGTCTACTCGCGAGAGCGGGACTTGCGAGAGGAACGCTTAGTAGATCCCAACGACACAACAGGAATCTCAGGAGGCCCCGTGGGGAATTCCCCTTCTTCAACCTCGACCGTGTAAGGGATATCTTCATCGGCCGCGCCAGGATCTTCTCCAACGGCTCCGAGATCGACCGCCATGCTTTCTTCCCCATGATTGAAGGGAAACGGATTCCAAGGCCCCGTCAAATTTTCCAAATCATCCACTAAGAGTCCAGATAAGAAGAAGGACTCATAGGCTCATTCGGCTCATATTGACGTCAATCTACTTGATGAGACTCCTCAACTTCGCGAGTAAGAAAAAGTTTAGGAAAAGTCTCTCTCGGACGCTGAGATTCTAGATGTGCACGGGCCAAATAAAATCCATATTTCAGAAAGCCAGAAGCATACTTTCCCTTCCTATCTTGACAATCGGTTGAGATACGATATTCCTTCATTGCTTCAGCCCAAATAGCCCGAGCATCCTTCCAACTTATCTTCAGTTCTGACAGGCATAGAGAATGTTCCTGCAAAAGTGCCTCATATTGCGCCATCAACCCAACATTCTTATGCTCTTCATCTTCTAGCTGGGAGCGTAAATCTTTAATTTCCCCGTGAAGACCCGAGGTACCAACAGAAGCCTCAGACAGTTGATCCTGCATACGCCCAATCTCTGCCTCTACATTCTTCTTCCCAAGCTCCGCTCGACGAGCACGACCCTTTAACTCTTGACGCTCATCATTCCAGGAAGATTAGCATTTTCTCCAGTCTGACATTTGGACCTCTACTTGTTCACGATAGGCCCTGTCCCTAGCGTTGGAAGCAACGATTCCTTGGATCCCTTGCACCAGGAGCTGCTCTACTTCGTCCCTAGTCTGGGCATAATTACCACCAATAAATCGTCGTTCCTCTCGAGGAAGAATGGTGGAATAAATGAGACGAGCACCAATCCCTGGTTCAGTAACCGAGTCTGTCTCTAATACCCCTGGGGAAACTTCAAAGTCCCGACCACTAAGTTTCGTACCATCTCCAAGAATCATGGTATGTCTCACATCGCCTGGAATGGGAAGTATAGGAGGGGGCCTCAATGCTTTCTCGCCTTCAAGACGGCGACGATCCTTCCTATTAGGAATTACAGGATGGCGACATTCTTCTTCCACCCGTGCCATGTCACCAACAAACCGAGAAGACGAACTTCGCCCCCTTGAGAATTGGGAGCAGGATAGGGGATGTCGACAGCCTCTTCACGAGAGAGAGGAATTGATGGACTTTCCGTATGAGTAGGAGCTTCAGCACCAGAGTGGTCGCTTCTTGGACGACGTCGCCTTTCCACCCCAGTGGGAGAAACGCCGGCAGGTCTACGCAACTGAGGAAGGCGGGAGCTTGTAGATCCCTCAGCTCCATGTGTAGAAACCCCGGTCGTTGCCGCAACACGTGCCTCCTCCTCGCGGTGGCGTCTGCGCAACTCCATCAGTCTACCCAATCCAATCATTTCTGCAAAAATCAATACAAAGCATTTAGCATGGAGAAATAATGCAATAATGGAAAAAAAATAAAGATAATGGCGAAAGATATTCTACCCCCATGAGTGTTTTCCTCCTGAGGATTAAAATGAGGAAGGGAAGATGATCCAGGCATTTCCATCTCTTCCTCCCCGACTCCTTCCATTTCTTGGTTGGATAGCGTGGAAGAGTGAGGAGGAACAGTTGGTGTCACGACCCCCCAACTCGCGATTCTGAAATTCTCCAAAGTCAGGAGGCTCATCAACTCGACGGGGCCTTGCGCCGTTAACATTTCTACTAGATGACGATACACGCCCCGAACTTCCTTGCAGGGACGAAACCCTTGGCTGGCATCTTGATGGTTCCAGTATAAAGGAGCATCCCAATTAGGCGGAGGTTCTATCACTACCCATCGTTCTTCAAATCGATTAATCTTGTTTGGAAGAGCGCTGAATAACTCTAAACCCGACACCTTCTGGAGTGTGTAAAGGGCACGATCCTTGTTGGCTTTTCGTAATCGATAGAAACAACTGAAGAGTCTCAAAGAATGGACGACATCCCTCTGACGACAAAGTATAGAGAAACCGACCATCTGAGCCCAACCATTAGGATGAAGTTGAGCGGGAACGATCTTGTAGTGACGCAACCACGCCATTGCAAAGGGCGGAAGAGGAAAGCGGAGCCCCACCTCAAATGAAGCAAAGTGAACACCAAGGGAGCCCTCGTCTACCCGAGAGGGGTCCGGCTCATCGAGGAGAGGGTACCTCACCATAAATCCAAAAGGCGTGGCATCATAGACTTGCTCAAAGGCCCCGTATCGAAGCCGAGAGCTCGAAGTGGTAGGAATGTGCGCGGGGCCGGGGGTGATGTCGGTCTTCTCCTCGACATATTAAAAGGTTCAAAGTCGTTACCTTGTTACGTTAGGAAAAGCAGACGATCATAACGAGCAAAATACCTGCACATAAATGCAAAGAAAATCAGCACAAGGCAAAGAAGGAGCAACCGAAGGCCGAGTCAAGCATTTCAAGGCATTTAAGGGCATCGGGACACCAGGACCACTCGGTCATAACCGAGTGGCCTTAATTTTGGCCCTCGATCATGACCGAGTGGCCCAGTGAAAGCTCACCCAAGTGGTTAAAATGAAGACGTGGCCCAGAAAATGCGCCGAGACATGAGAGAATTTGAGTTTTGGGGCACCTCGGCTGATCCTTGTAAGAATTAAATGAAGAGTTGAAGCCCTATTTATAGGGACTCAAAAAGCAAAAAAGTCGAAAGCTGTGGAGCAAATACAGAAAATGAAGAGCAAATGCGCAAAAATGATCTCCCGAAAGATAAGCAAAATACGGCAAAAGCGACGCCAATATTTCCCTGGATTGTATGCTCTTTTACCCAACCCCTCGGCTAAAAAAGCAGGGAGCAATTGATGTACCCGGGAAGGCGAAATGCATATATGATTGAGTGTGGGCCCCAATAGAAGATAAATCAAAGTCAAGGGCCAAGGAAGACCCATTTGGCCGGGCCGGGTGGGAGCCCACTCGGCAAAACCGAGTGGCTAAGACCACTTAGCTGTGCCGAGTGGCTAAAGCTCCCCCACTCAGCATTGCCGAGTGGGGGTCCACTCGTGTAACGCCCCGCTCCCACTTATGGGTGTTACTCGTGAACAATCACCCGAATTGTCCACCTGCCCGGCCTTTGGCGGACCATGTTTCAAGACGAAACGCCTTAGGTGGGAACTAGGCTCGTCCTTCCCTTCGCTGAATCCCAGGATTTACTAACAGAATTGGGCTTTAGCCACACTGCATTGGCTATAAAGAAAATCTCATTCAGACGCCCAATCGCCACTTTCTCAATTATTTTTAATTCTTTTCCCATTCAAGAATTTTTACCGAGCTCCATAAAATCACCATTTAAATCAATCCATTGATTGATTACCAAATTTGGAGGAAAAAACTCAAATTTTCAATTTTTCAAAATTTCAACATTATTCCCAAAAATGCCCGAAATACCCCTTTATTTTGAAAATTCCTCTAGGGCCCAAAATCAATTAAGAAATGCCCTAATTTCACCCAAAAATTCCAAATTTAAAAAAAAAAATAGCCGGCGGGGCTCGCTGGCGCACCCGAGGCCCCGCTGGGCGCTGGCCACGCATGTCACGCGCGCACGGCCCCCTGACCCACGCGCGCAGCCGCCCCCAGCGACCCTGTTGCTGCTGGCTGACCCCTTGCTGCTGCTTCTTTACTTCTTTCTTTTCTTTTTTTTTCTTTGGGCTTTTAAACCCATATTTTCTAGAAAAATAAATTAAATAAAAAAAACTTCACTTTCATCCAATTTTTGTCTCTATTTTCCAACAAAAATTTATTTTATTTTACCTCTTGGTTGCTTCCCACAACACACCCAACAATGAGGTTCATTCTCAACCCGCAATAGACACCTGATTTAAACCATGCGTAATGGTTCCTCTTGTCCTCCTTGGCAAGGACATCACCATGACAGCAACGAATTTCTCTCCCACGATCGTTGCATCACAAATTTCACAGACACCAGCCTTCATGGTCATTCACACTCGGCTTCGAGGTCCTACCATGCACCACGGTTACGCTTGACCTTCTGACAACCTCTTTTCCCCGATAGCGACAATGACAACACCATGCCATCTCAAAAGACTCGCTGCTCCATGAATCTCACTGGTCATCGCAACCAGCACGACCCCACTCTTAGGTCGCTTTTCTCATATCACTTTCTATACTTATAGCTGCTATCTAAATCCCTGAGAGACTCTGGCTTCTCTCGGATTTCTTATACATTTTGTTACAGCCAGCTCACACCACTTGGCGAGCGACCACATGGCTCTAATACCTCAACAGCTTCACTAACCGATTTCCTTTCACAACCGTTAACCTTAGACACGAGGTTAACTCTCATCAATTGCCCACACACTAAGGCATCCCTCTAGCTGTATCACTCACAGCCATTAGGTGATTTCATCACCTTAACACCATTCCTGGAAATCAATCTCGTCCCATAAGCTCTTCCTTCAAGCTCTCATCACCCATTGGCGACATCTTAAATTCACCCTCATCTTTCGACTAACCAACTAGATTAGCATCTGCCGGATCGCCCGACTTACAACCAGCACAACCTTCCTCTAGGCACTACACTTGCACTAATCGACTATCGCTTCAATATAAACTACACCCATTGGAAATCACCCCCGCTACTCCTGTGGAATTCACGCTTCCACTTTATGCCGTAGAACTCACCTTCCTACTCAGGCACTCGCCATTTCGCTAGCTTTTCCTCAGGCGATCTTTCCTGATGAAGTTGTAGCGCCTTAGGAAGTTCATCTCACGCTGTTGCCTCATGCTCAACTTCTCTTAGGAGAACATCTCAAGTTCTTCCCAGGACACATTTCACACTACCATTGATAGCTCTCTCTCCTAAGCCACACTCCCTTAAGCGGCACAATTTTGCCTTGACCAACCATCTTTTTCCCACCTTGGATCCTTTTCTCAAAATTCACCTGATCTAACCACCAGGACCCGCTGAACCTTTATGTTGCATACACGGCAACCAATAAGGCTTTACCTCATGGTCCTTGAGCCTTACGCTCCCAATCATTGCCATCAAGTGCTACCACCTGGCAACTGATCATGTGTCGTTAACTGGAAACCTTCCAGTGCCACATGAGAACACTTTCTCATTTCACATCGACACGACCCGAACTGACACCAGTCTGTGCAATTGCGAGCCTTCGCAAATTTTGAACCTTGCCTTAGCCACTCGTTCAGCCTTCCACAACTCACTTCACTGGATTAGAGATCCCTTTACTCGAAGCCTCCTCACGCTTCAATATTCCCGTCTCATGGTTGGTTTCCAACTTGTCTTGCCCTCCACGGCACTTACTTTACATTTATGGAGCCGTTTACTGACTCCACCAGTCAATCTCATCTTCATGCATTACTGCAAGATCACACTAGGTCCATCATCCCAATTATCAGATCAACCTCGATCAAATTAAGCACAACTACGTTAGCAATCCTTTAACAAGGAGCCTCATCACACATCCTGTTATCACACTATAAGATATCAACCCCCTTAGTTCACAAACTTTCTCGCTGCCTTGACACCAAAAGCACTACCACGACACTTCAACCCTTATGGAATTTTAGGTCTGACCCAGGCATAACCTACAGCATACCCCAAGTCTTCGGCGTCTAATCGTCTCCACCGTAGACAAGTTACTCCACATAGAGGGCTGCAGTCCCTCCCGTGAACTAACCGTCTATATTCAGTGGTCCTTAGCATTAGACTCGTCAACAATAGGCATCAACCGTAGCATTATTCCCACATTAGACCCGTTACTTTTCCCCGGGTTTATTTCTCGAACACCTCATAGATCTTTAGTCCCTGACCATCTGTATAGTCACTGTGTTGCCCTGTGCTTTAGGCGAGCCAACACTTGGTCATCATCCTCGTGTCACTCCCATACACTGGCCCAACACTAGTTCCCCATCGTGCTACCCTGTGCTTCAGAGAGTCAACACCCAATCATGTGTCACTCCCATACACTGGCCCAACACTGGTTCCCCATCGTGTTGCCCTGTGCTTCAGAGAGCCAACACCCAACCATTTCACTGTGTTACTCCCTTACACTGGCCCAACAATAGTTTCCAACAGCATGACTCAGGTCCAACTCTGATCTGTTCGCATCCCGTAGTGTGATTTTCAGCCTTTCAGTCACACCTCTGATATCGAACTTGACATGACTACCTCGCCACGCTCACAGCCACTATTCTTACCAAGCGTCCTACTCGACAACAAATCTATCATATCCCTAACGCGCTCCACGATTCCTCCTTAGGACTACTCTAAATATCGTATCCTTTACAGGAGATTCTCGGTCTCACCTGACCAAATTTCCTAAGGTGCTGCTCCAGATCTTCGACATCCGACCGTCACCTGCAGTTCACTAAATCGCTCAGGCCCACGGGCCACTTGCCCTCAACACGAGCCAACTCATTAGTCCTCTGCCACACGGTCCATAGTATCAGATCCGTCACACCGAGCTTTGCACCCATAGCATCAAAGCTATTTAAAGCCTCCCGAGCTACGATGGTTCCGCCACCACCTTAACCGAGCCATCTCGCTTGGTTATCCTTGCCTTGATAACCTCAAGCTCGTACCATGAGCCCCGCTCCTCAAGATTCTACATCTCTTATCACTTAAGAGACTCTCAACCCACTTCACATCTTGAGGCCTCATGATCTTACCCCACAAGATCATACATCACGGCTCTCATTCAACCTTTGAAAGCTCCAACTTTCCATGACAATGGATCCAAACCCATCATGACTCATTTTACCACCTAACTCATTCCAAAAGCTTGGTTGTTAATGATCTCTCAGTCCGCAACCAACATGCTGAGCCTACTTCAGGCTCTGGCACCCATAACCATAGAGTACCCACCATTACCCTCCAGGTAAATTGAGACCTCTAGTCTCTCCTTGCACACTCATGCACACATTCAGTCACTACGCCCGGCCTGACCTTCCACACGCCTCGCTCGGGCTTCCTTGACTTGGAATTAAAATTCTCGGGCTTTCACCTTGCTCACATGCCCCTGCCCACTTGGCATCTAAAGTTGGCATTTCTTATGCGCGCATAGCCCACGGATGTCCTGTTGCCAATATTTACTACCCTCGGCCCACTCACCGTTCATACCCTTCATTGGGTGACCTCCGCATCTCCCATCAAGGGTCTCATAACCTTAGGCGTCATCTCGACCCTAGGCATCAAAGTGAGGGTCTAATCACCTCTCATCTCTCGACTTTAGGCATCTCGCCTGACCCCACGAGTCAATGAGAGTTTAGATTGACCCATCATCCATCAATCACATGAATGGTTACTTGACCTTTCCCAATCAGGACTTCCAATCCCATGGCTTCCACACGCACATCTACGCAAGCCCAACTCCTTTATCCCAATCCTGGATTCCCCTGGATTCCAGCTAAACTGACTTGGGATTTCCATCTCATACAAACACCCATTAGGGTCCATTGCCACACACCTATCATTTCTTAGGATATATACTATTTCCTCATGAAACCAACTAGGGTCCACTCATACCCTAGGCACATCCCATCCAGGATCTCCATAACCATACTATCATCTCGGACCATATGCATCCCTCATGCATAACACACACCCGACTCCCCTCAGAGTCCTTTAGCAAGCCATCAACATCATGCCTACTTTGGCCATGACCAACATATATTTCACATGCTTGCTCCACTTAGAGCCTTACTGGAAGCAACCTTAGCTTTCTCCCTTCCCGAATTTCGTCACACAATCCTGTTGACGACTTCTTTGTTTGGGCTTCAAGCTAATCTCAGCCTTAGCTCACCCTAGATCAAGCACACAACCCTTAGCACACCCTCTCTATGGGAACAACTTCATTTCCTTCATACCTGCTTGATTATCTTCCCCAACATAGGAATACTCCGCTAACCCCTTTCACAGATTAGCTATACTTCGGGCTCTCCTTGTCCCTTCATGACTCTTGTCATGACTCAGCTTCGTGTCCCTGCACGAGCCTCAACTCTTTAATCACAAGGAAATCTCATCCTTATAATGCCTCATATACCCCCAAATTTCTGCATTTGGGTCATCGATACCAATTCCACATTTGGGCATTTGACTCTTCTTTGCTCAACCCGTATATCTCTTACGGTATATCATCTCGATCCATGATATTTTCTTATTCCTAAAGCAGGAATATCCAAGCATTCCATTCACATTGCCACAAGCCTCAATACCCCGACCCAACTCCTAGGGTCCTCGGTCATTTGTGGTCCTACTTCCAAGGCCTTCCGATCAACCTTCAACCACATTTCTCCAAGCATCCTCTACTTGATGCTCCAACCACGCTCTGATACCAATCTGTAACGCCCCGCTCCCACTTACGGGTGTTACTCGTGAACAATTACCCGAATTGTCCACCTGCCCGGTCTTTTGATGAAGGGCGGACCATGTTTCAAGAAGAAACGCCCTAGGTGGGAACTAGGCTCGTCATTTCCTTCCCTTAAAACCCTAGGATTTACTAGTAGAATTGGGCTTTAAACCACACCGCGTAGGCTATAAAGAAAATCTCATTCCGATGCCCAATCGCCATTTTCTCAATTTTATTTAATTCTTTTCCAACCAAGAATTTTACCGGGCTCCCTAAATCACCATTTAAACCAATCCATTGATGGATCACCAATTTTGGAGGAAAACTCATCATTTTCAAATTTTCAAAATTTCGGCATTAGACTCCTAAATGCCCAAAAAATCCCTTTATTTTGAAAATTTCTCCGGGGCCCAAATTCAATTAAGAAATGCCCCAAAATTCCCCAATTTTTTAAAAAAAATTGGCCGGCGGGGCTCGCTGGCCCGCACGGGGCCCCGTTGGCTGCGCATGCCGCGCGCGGCTGGCTGCGGGCACGGCCGCCTTGCGGCCTGCTGCAGCAGCCAACTGCTGGCTGCTGGCCGCTAGCTGCTCCTTCACTTCTATTCTTTTTTTTTTTTCTTCTTCTTGGGCCTCCTAACCCAAAATTTTCAGAAATTAAAATGAATAAATAAACTTCATTTTCCTTCAATTTTTAGCCTCTATTTCTGCAAAATCAAGGCTTAAACCATGTTCTTGATGTTTCCATAACATATATCAACCATCCACTAATTTGGAACAAAGGCTTACAAGAAAATATCCATTTTCTTCTTCCACAAAGCTTACACAATGGAGTGGAAAATACTACATCTAACCTCATTCATGGAGGTTCATACACATGAAACCAAAATGAAACATAATTTATTTTACATTTCAACCAAAATACATAGGCTACACAACTTTAGCCTTCCCCATTCATAGTCATTTCTCTCCCATTTTCACCTTTCCCATGAGGCTTTCAACACCTACAAAGAGGTTCAACAAACCTCATGAGCTCAAAAGCTCAATAAGGGTGCATATGCAAAGTAAATACAAGCATAACAAGTCTATGTAATGGCAAATGCATGCAAGTATGGTTAGGTCATTCCATCCTCACAACCCAACATGGTTTGAGGCATCAACCTACCATTTCTTTCCCACCCCCATGGCCATAGGTCTCATGAACAAATAAAGTATGCAAAGAGATACATAAAAATTTATGCAACCTACTTACAATGCAATGCAAGGCCTCCTCCACATAGGGCCATCCCTTACCTTAACTCCATTCCTTGAAGCTTGAACCCATTCTAGCTTTATTCCCACTCTACTCCTTGAAAGAACCTTGCCATATAATGGATCACAAAGTATTAAAGAAATTTCAAGAAAGGAAATTTAGCCTTAAAATGGCCAAAACACATACTTTCTTACCTTTCTTTCTTCTTTATTTTTTCTTCTCAATGGAAGACTTCTTCATTGCTTTCTTTCTTCTTTCTCTTCAAATGGGGAAAAGTTTGAGAGAAAGGCTCTCCTTCTCCTTTTATAGGCAAGTATTTCTTTTATTCATTTTGATTTAATTCTATGGCAAGAATAAATCCTAGCCCTTGGATTTAATGTGAGTTGGAAGAACCCATCCTAGCCATCCAAATAAAGCACAATCCATGTGCTCTTGTCTTCTTTAATCTCCACCATTAGATTTCTTTTACTTTTGAAGACTAGATCTCAACCATTCAAATCCCTTTACATGTGGCAATCCATGCCACTTCTCTTGAATCATCTCAACCATTAGATTTTAAAGACTTAATCTCCACCCTTGGATCAAGTCTTCCATTCCATAAATAGATTTTCTTTTCTATTTATTTAATTTGAGAAATTTTCATGCCATCAACTTTGAAAGACATAATTCAAGGCTTTTCCAATTTATTAAATCCCCATATTTTCAAGACTTGATCCCAACCATTGGATCATGTAGTCTTCCAATACCAAAATTAGCCATTTCTCATATATTTAATTTGACTAATTTCACCCTATCACATGAGTGACCACTTGAGAGACATATATAATTTCTTTCCCATTTAATTTAATGGGACCATTTTCCATCATTAATGCTTGATCATTTTCCATTTCTTTTGCATTTTCCTTTTTTTTGCAACATAATCATGTCTCCCATTAATTGCAAGAATGACCATATTCCAATTTCTTTTGCAATTAATTTAATCTTCCATTTATCTTGGACACCACTTTGCCAAGTGTCACTCCATGCCACCAACCTTGGCTTCCAAGACTAAATCTAAACCATCCATGTAGCACCCCATATAAATACACCAATTTAGGAAAAATTAATTATTTCCACTTCCATAATTAACTTCCTCTTTTTCTCATAATTAATTCCTTTATGGAATTTCTCTCCAAAATTACCAAAACACCCTTTGTGAATTTTCAATCCCATTTATTTCCACATAATGCAAAATGAGAACTAATTCACTTCCATACTTAATTCCACCTTGGAATTATCTCTAATTTACCAAAATACCCTTTATATTGGATTTCACTATCCAAATTACCAAAATACCCCTCTCATAGGGCACCCTCAATCTCAAGGATCCAATACCTTCTCAAGGGCATTTTTTGAATTTTCTCACTTTCTTTCTCATTCTTTTAACACCTGTAACACCAGGTGTTACAACAAGCTTGCCACTTTCCCTTTTCTTCTTTAACATAAGAACAACCTACAAGGGGAGGATAAAACCTCATAAGCCACAAAGCTCAGTAAGGGTGCATATGCAAAGTAAATACAAGCATAACAATTCTATGTAATGACAAATGCATGCAAGCATGGTTAGGTTATTCCATCCTCACAACCCAACATGGTTTGAGGCATCAACCTACCACTTCTTTCCCACCCCCATGGCCATAGGTCTCATGTACAATTTAAAACATACAAAGAGATACATAAAAATTTATGCACCCTACTTACAATGCAATGCAAGGCCTCCTCCACATGGGGTCATCCCTTACCTCATTCTTGAACCTTTAAATTTTTATTTCAAGAAAGCTTCCAACATCCTTTTCTCCCACCTAAAATGGCATTTCAACAAGCCACTTATTTTTACACTCAAGCATACTAAAATAAAGAGAAGAAATAAGGAACTTACATTGATTTCTTCTACTTCTTCCTCACTTTTCCCTCCATGAAAGACTTCTCTTTCCTTCCTCTCACTTTCTTTCTCTCTTTGAAATGGCAAAACTTGAGACAAGGGCTTACTTTCCCTTTAAATACTACTCTTGTCTTGAAATCTCCATTTCAAGACTTCATCTTAGCCTTTGATTTCCAAATGCTTTCTTGAGAGAAAATCCCAACCATCCATCTCTTTGGATTAAATATATCTCTCTTGGAAGAAACACAAGAAAGAACAATCCATGTGTTCCTTTCTTGATTAATCTCATCCATTGGATCATTTGGCCTTTTCAAGACTTAATCTCCACCATTTAAAGAAAGCACACTTTTAAGGAGTTGGCAATCCATGCCAACCACAAGCTTTCATCCCCCACCATTGGATCACAATCCCATTAAAAGATTAATCCCAACCATTGGATTTATTAATTTCTCAACATTTACTAAATGGAGACAATTTTCACACATCAAGAATGAATGACATAAATCATTTATTTCTCCTTTAAATAAATCTCATATTTTCCAAAGCATTAATGGGAGACCATTTTCCCATTTTCCTTTAGATTTATTTAACTCTCATATTTTCCAAGGCATTAATGGTGACCATTTACCATTTTCTTTTGGATTTTCATTAATCTATAAAATCATGCCTCTCATTAAATGCTTACAAGACCAATTAACTTTTCTTTTGCATTTAATTAATTTACCCAATTATACTTGAACCACAAAATGCCAAGTGTCACAACAAGACACTAACCTTGGCTTCCAAGTTTAATCTCATCTCTCCATGTGGCATTACCACATTAATTCACCAACTTAGGGAAAATATAATTATTCTCCTCAAATAATTTAATATCCACCATTTTCCCTATTTCCAAAATTAAATTTCCTTTATGGAATTAAATTCTCAAATACTCTTTGTGAATTTATTAATCCCATATATCTCCACATAAATACCAAATTGGGATTTTTATTCACTTACACACCTAATTCCACATAGGAATTATTTTTAATTTATCAAAATACCCTTTTATTGGATTTCTCTATCCAAATTACCAAAATACCCTTCTCATGGGCATTCTCAATCTCAAGGATCCATCACCTTCTCAAGGGCATTTTTGAAAGTTTACTTACTTCCTTTCCTAATCTATTAACACCGGTTACACCGGGTGTTACAACTCGGCCCAACCGAGTGGGGGTCCACTCAGCAATGCCGAGTGGGGGGTCACTCGGTCATGCCGAGTGGCCCCTCCCCCAAACTCGGTCTAACCGAGTGGAGGTCACTCGGCCATGCCGAGTGACCCTTTGGAATTGATGATCTAGACGAGTGCCCCCGTCTCGCCAGTCGAATGGGCCCCAAAATTCTCGGAATGGGCCACGAAAATCTTGGCGAAAATACCGCGAGGCCTCTCTCTCTCCTCCACTATAAATATGAGACCCCACCTTCATTTCAAGGTACGCAATTTTGAGTAATTGAAGCACGCTTTTCTCATTTTCTCTCGAGATCTGACTCAAGCATCAGAGGGTTTGCACGGGGACCCCCACCCGTGTCCTAACGGTGCTCTTGTTTTGTAGGCCACTCGTCATCAGGGCCACTCGTCATTAAGGCCACTCGTCATCAAGGCCATTCGTCACGAAGGTCACTCGTCATTCACCAAGGCCACTCGTCATCAGGGCCACTCGTCATCAAGGCCACTCGTCACCAAGGTCACTCGTCATCAAGGCCACTCGTCACCAAGGTCACTCGTCATCAAGGCCACTCGTCACCAAGGCCACTCGTCATCAAGGTCACTCGTCATCAAGGTCACTCGTCATTAGAGCCACTCGGTCATTTTAGGCCACCTAATCATTTTTGGTCACCTGATCATCAGCCCACCAGATCATCAGCCTTATCAGATTATCAGATCTGGACCTTTAGCAGACCCAATTGCTTGTCAAGATTCTCATCAACAAAGACACGACTCTCAAGACTCTTGCGTCTATCTGCCATTAAAAATAGATTGTTGTATTTTGGCAACAACAATTGGATTATTGAAAGATTAGTTATTAATCTATCATCACTGATGTTTCTAGCAGTGGAACTGTGGAATTCTATTATCTATATATCTAATACCAGCCACATCCGCCACCACTGGCAGCAGCCGACGACCACCATCGGCCGGAGATTTCCATGATCAAATGCTACCATTTGAAACGTAAAGCTAAGGGGGTTAATATATCAAAAAATGGGCTAGATCTAATAGTTGGATTGTCGTAGATCTGGTTTTTAATTTTTGATCAAAATGAAAAAATAATCCGCATTTTCACGAATCTATACTGAAAATAGAATTGATAAAACTAAAAATCTTACCTTCTTGTAGATCGGGATTACTTTCACGGTGAAAATGTAGTCGAATCTAAGATCGAACGGCTAGATTTCAACAAATCTGTGTTTTACTCACTTGAAAATGAGAGAGAGAGAGAGACACTGTAATGAGAAGAATAGAAATGAAGCTGGGAGAGTGGAAGTGGTGGGACCGTGGGAGGCTAAAGTGGAGCTCTAATGGGGTCACAAGTGCAGTGGGCTTGGGCTGCTGGCTTTCTTGGGCCTTTATTAAAAAAATATTATTTTTTTTTTGTCTAGCCCAGTGGGGGCAACTGCTCTCACTCGGCCTCACTTGGCTCCGTCCCTGGACAGATTTAAGAAGTTAATCGACCAAGTCAACACATAAGCACCGTTAGTCAACAAAGCTTATAGCTTAGTTGACCAAGTCAGAAACATACATGTTGTTGGTCGACCAAGTCAAGCTTTAAAATTAATTTTACAATGTTGAGCATATTGTTAGTTGACCAATTTATATTTTATCAACAGATGCATAATAATCTTGAAACCTTGTCAACTAGTTAATAAATTTCCTTTGCTTTAGGTTTTAAACATTTTGAGATATTTCAAAAACAATTTAAACCAATTTAATTTGAGTTTTCGACTCAAATAAACCCTTTGGATTTGAAATAAACCAACTTTATTTCTTTTTTGAGATACTTCATGAAATTGATTTTTGAAAGCATAGTATACATTTAATACATGAATTCCATATTAAATGAAAATTACATTATTTGACATTATCAAAACTATTTTGATTACAAGAGTAGAATATCACGATGATCAACAAAAGAACGAAGAGCCCGACGCACAAAGACGAGCATTGAGGGAGTTTAGAAATGGTTTTGATAATACTTCCATAAAAATAAGAAAATATTCCGTGAATTTATTTTTAAAATAATTTTTTTCTAATAAAAATTGCATGTTTGACTTAAGTTTTAAGAACTATTATTATATGTTGAATTTATACTATTATTGTCAAAATATAATAATAAATTTTTTTTATGCAAGATAATGTCTCAATTAAGATGCAAAAGAGTGTCTCTTGGCGTCTCTAAGAGGTTTGCAACGAGAAAATAAGTTTAGGGAATGAATGACATCGCCTGCAAACCTTTTGATATATAAGTCAATCTTGTGTTCAAAGTGAAATTATAATTTCAGTAAGATTATGAGTATATCTTAGTTTAGTGGAAAGTTTCCATATTTATAGAAAGAAAGAGACTGAAATTTGAAAATTTGAGTCGATATTTTTTCATTTTGTGATTTCTAAAATTTGAAATAATACAAAATTTAACAATATTATGGTTTTTAAACTTTTATTTTTTTTTCAAATGTAGCGTTTGTTTACATTTTGTACATATTTAATAAATATGACTAATAGTTAATTATTATATAACATTTGTAATGTTTGTTTACTACTAATTGTACACATTCAAATCTAGTGTTTGTTTATATTTTGCAATTTAAGTATAAAATCATAAAGACGTGAATACCACACATATATAACATTTAAAATTATGTATGAGTAAGTTTATAAATAATTACCCACACATACGTAATATTTATTAATATGTGTGAGTAATTGTTTAAAGAATTAAATTAATTTTTTATAATAAAATAAAAAATAATGGAATAAATTAAAAAAATAAATTAAATTAAATTAAATGAATTAATTGATTAAAAAATAAAAATAAGAGTTAACATATTTTTTAATTTTTAATATAAATATTAGATTATTTTCTAAAATTTTATGGCGAATTTTATTTTCTAAATTTTACTACTATTTTTCCAAAATCATCACAAATTTTATTTTTAATTATTAAATTAATAAAATTTGCAGCTATTAATAACCGCCACAAATGTTTATTTAATTTTATTTTTTAATTACTGTCGACGTTCGGAGTTAGTCGATGGTCATTCGTTAGCCTGCACTGGTTTGGTAGATCCGAGAGGGAGATGATGAGGTATTTGGTCTGATTCACTGAACCGCCAGCCCGTCCCTACAGGTACTCCGAAGCTCAAGTCAGTGCGTAAGTAAGCAAGTATATCGGGTGTTCGTAAGTTTTTGTTTAGAAAAGAATACATACCTCTGCCCTCAAAAGGACTAGTCGATATATATATGAGAAAGAGCCCTCCTGCATGCGTTGTATGTATGCAGGTGATAGGATAGTATAGCCGGCAGAGACGTCCCTGCAGCAATAAGGTGCCGAACGAGACCTTCATTAATGTGGATGAGATCCGTTATTAATGAGGATGGGATCTGAGGTGAACGCCCGGAAACCCAGGCACGGCTGTAATGATGTTGTTGCGAAAGGTCCAGGATGGGACTAGTATGGGTTGGCCAAGTATGGTGAGAAAGTGGGCCTTAGCAGTCTAGCTGGGGTGGCCACTGGCCTACTGATATACCGTGGCTTATGCCCTTTATATTACGCGAGCTGATCGGCTGAGCCAACAATCTACAAGGATCACTGGGAGCTCGCTCGAAACGTAGCTGATAGCTCGCCCGAATACGTTGATAAGTTAGAGGCATTACTGGCAGCTTGCTTGGTCCTACTGTATGGACTTGGGCTCCAGCAATGCGTCAGCTCGCTTTGATGGGCTCAGCTTGATGTCTCTTAGATCTTAAGCGGTTGGACCAGCCCACCGAATTAAGTCTAACTCACATAGAGCAGAGTCGGAAATACCCGTAACAATTACTAAATTTTAAGGTGATTTTGTAAAAATTGTAGCAAAATTTAATTTTTATTAATTATTAAATTAATAAATTTTGCTATGATTATTAATCATTACAAATATTAATTTAATATTATTTTTTAATTATTAAATTATTTTCTATATTTTACGGTATTTTTTCAAAAATTGTCGCAAATTTTATTTTTTTTAATTATTAAATTTTGTGACATTTTTTTAAAATTACCGCAAAATACCATGTTTTGTAGCGATTTTAAAACTATCACAACAAAATCGCTGCAAAATACCCTCCTTTTTATAATGTGATATGTGTGCGCACTAACGTGGCAATTTTCTAAATTTTCCTCAGTTCATTCTCACTAAAACACGACGTTTTTTTAGCTTATTCTTTTTCTTTAGCGTCTCATGAACTCCATTTCTTTCTTCGACTGTGTCTCCTTTTCGTCTCTGGCTGTATCACTTCAAATCTGGCCGCATCTCTAGTTTTCTTCTCTCTATTTGGTTGTCTTCTTAGCTCCCCCCCGCTTTCTCTCTCTCTTTCTCTTACGTCTTCTCAATTCCCCTCTCTCTCTCTCTTTGATGTCTCCTCAACTCCTTCCCCCTCTCCGACTGTGTCATCTCAAATTCAGATAAAGAGGAGACACCTTCAGATAGAGAAAATGAGTTGAGGAAACACAAGAGAAAGATGAAACTTTGAAGAAAGATAGAGAGGGAGCCAAGGAGATACCAAAAAATTGCCATATTAGTACATGCATATCACTTACTGACTAAATGTTTAAATAAATGATTTTGCAGGTTCAGAGATACATTTAAAACCACACAAAATTTAAGGTTCCATAAGAAAAAACGTAAAAGTTTATGAGCAAAATTATACTTTTCTAATTTTCCAAATTTAGCTAGGGTTGACAAAATTGTCATAACCATCTCTCTCGTTCTTCCCATTTGCTAGAGTTTAGTTGACCTTGTTTGCCAAGCCTCTTAATTAAGTCTTTTAATGAAATGGAAGTGATGATTAGCTCATTTAACACCACCCAAGGGATCACTTTTTCTCCTTTGTCTCTTATCACAAAAAATACTTAAAGAAGGTTCAAAACTCTCCTTAATACGAGTAAAAGAAATAGATAAAAGCTTTTGCATTGCATACAATAATCCACAATACATTTGATCTCACCTTACTAGGTTAAAGCTTAATGGTGTTGTGGTCGTAAGTTTGTAAAAAACAAATGAAGGGAAACACAAGATGAAAAAGTGAATGCATCTTATTTGATATTTAAGTAAAGAAAACAAATAAAGGAATGTTGGTAGTTACAACTCTCATTTTTCTTTTGATGATTAGTTCTCTTTCTTCATTTTCAAATAGCATGGTAAGATATTGATGTGTGAATTTTATGCACTACTTTTAGGCAAATAGACTTAATTGAATATGCAATATAAGATGGGTAAGATATCGTTCTCTCGAGAACTATCCCACAATACCAAGATAAAATGAATCTAATTGAAGCTGAACTAATTAATTAATTAAGTGAAATAATAATTTAATAAAAATTATGAATAATTCTTAATAAAAGATAAATTATGAATATAATGACATTATGGTTTAGATTTCAATTAACCTAAGTTATGTAATTGACTATATAATTCAATCCAAGACCAATATGTAATATGTTGATTGTTATTGCGTGATGACAAATTTCTCTTAATCAATTAAATAACTTTCTTGAGCTTAGTTAATTATATCCTCTATTATTAAATTAATCATATCTATATACAATTTTAAACAAGGGAGTATTGAGTTTTGTAGAAAATCTCTAGTTTAATTAAGAAGGGGAACTATTATCTCTCTTCAATTCACCACATGTGATGCTAATTTCCTCTCAGTCTCTTAGTCTAACACATGGTTTACATTATTATAGAACTAACATATATAATTATTTCTCAAGCTCATGCATGTATCACAAGCTCATTCAAAAGGTGACCAAACTTTGGAAGAATTAAAAATTCAATAATATAAACTCATTATGCCAATAACAATAAAGTCGGGAATTGAATGAAAATAATCAATCACATAGTTCAACGATTAATTTACATATAACCCTAACTTAATAATTTAACTTATCATAATTAATTCAATACATCCATAAAGTTTAAAGAAGCTTCCAATCAAAAATACAGCAGGGAATGAACCGCGTGCACAGCCGACTCCTCCTCGATTTCTCTAGGGTTTCCTCTCCCATTCGAGCCGACTTCGTTCCCTTCCTCTTCGTCGCCATCCACCGCCGAAGTCGAGCCCCTACTTGGGCTTCGTCGCCATCTCCGACTTCCTGTGAGTCGCCATCCACCGCCGAAGAAGACCATCTCCGACTTCCTGTGACTCGCCATCCACCGCCATCCATCTTCGACTTGGGCTTCGTCGCCATCTCCACAAAAGACCAGCTCTGACTTCGTTTTCGTCGCCATCTCCGCAGAAGACCATCTTCGATTTCGAGTTTCACACCACCGGCGCATCTTCATCTTCTTCCACGGTAAGGTTTCCGTCCTCGTTCTGTTCTTATTTCTGTAGATCCGGCGAGTAATTTTTGTATTTGTCCACTGATCTTGGTTTTTCTCTCTGTTTCAGTGAACGATCTTGGTCTTCGACCATCGATCTGGAGTCTTCGTCCACCGGAAGAGATCTTGTTCTCTGTTTCAGCGAGTGATCTTGGCCTCTGTTTCAGCGAGCGATCTTCGTGTTCGCCATCTCCGCCGAAGTCGACCTTCGATTCCGACTTGCAGACCGCCGTTCATCCTGGTCGCCATCTTCGTCCACGGTAAGCTTTCGTCGCCATCTTCCCCATCTTGGGCAATTTTTGTTCTAAAAATTTATAATACAGAAAACTTCTCAACATTATAAATTTAATATTCTGATATATGTCCATATTTGTGTGGAATAAAGGAAAAAAGAAACCAAAGTAGCTTTGGTTTTTGTCACTTCTGCATATTGTGATATATACTTCTGCATATTTGGGTCCACTCGTGTAGAATCAAATAAAAATATTGTTAAATGAGGCATATGCCATTGTAGGTTGAGAAACTGTGTTTCAGATGCACGGAGTTTCTGAAAAAATGGACAAGTCACTGACTGCAGAAACGAATAGTGCAAGGTGCCCATTATTCATAGACACGCACTAGTGTTGTACACCAATATAATTTGGTATATTGATTTATTTGCTTGTGTTATGTGCGTCTCTCTTCTTAAAGTACAATTCTTTAATTACTTACTGTGTTAACTTCATATACTTAGCCACCAAACTGAGCTGTAATTTGTTCATTTATCTGTTATCCTGTGTCTGTCTATGCTCATTGAGATAGATAAAACATAACTTCTTATAGTACAATTCTTTGTTGACTGTAATTTCATTCTACATGGTCATCAAACTGAGCTGTAATTTGTTCGTTTTTATCTGTTATTCTGTGTAATGTGCACATTGGGACAGATAAAACTTAACTCTCCAACCCTATCCGGTTTTCGGTTTATCCTTCATCTAAATCTAATGGGAATTTTGCTTCAATATTTGGTTAGAACTTTGGCTGAAAATGTGGACTGTGAATGAATTCATGGAACCTGCAAATTTAGCCACTAGAACCCCTTTAATTTAGTTGATGTTTAAATTCCAAAGTTGCTAGAATGCCCTTACCTTTTTACCTTTTTTGCTTCAATATACAGTTCCTTTCTGAGTGATATTGTTAGAATAATGTTGTATGTTTGTATTGGTCATCTATAAAATTATTGAGTGTTGCACTGTCAGCTATTGTGATGATGGCCTTGCAAGAGAGTGGCAATTTTTGTACTAATAATTCAGTATATCATCATGGACTCCAAGAGGACGTCCTGCAGATAAGTATGTGGAAAGTGGATAATTAATTATTAGGGGTCTTACATGAACTGCCTATCACTGTTATTAACCATTTGTTATCTGGACATTATGTATTTTCACTCTGTTGATTTCCTAATGACTGGACTCTGTTGATTTCCACTCCCATGTCTATCTATCTATCTAATCTATCTATATATGTATTTTCAAACATAATTAAAATAAATGCACCCCCATGATAATAATTCTGAGTTCAAAAGTAAAAATAAAAATAAAATAGAGGGCGATCGAGGAGTGTGGAAAGCTGCTGCCTGCATTGGAAGGAATTTTTTGACTGCATGCTTCAAAACTTTTATCTCTTTCTAGCAACATCATCAATCAGTCTTTTTTAGTAACATTTCTCACTCTTGATATCTTTCTGAATTTTACAAACTATTGTAGTTTAATTTGTCTTCTTTTTTTATATGTTGATTTTATTGAATTTTTATTTTATACGTGGTAGTGAGTAACATGCCTTCAACAAGGAATCAACGTCGACGGCAACAACAACGTTTAGGTTTATTTTGGATGATGGTCATGCAAGTGATTGTGATATATAATGATATCAGGCGTCGCAACCGACATCTCCCAAGGGCTCCTCATATAAATTGGGATTTTGAAAGACAAATGACCCTTACACGAATGTTTGGAATGA
The DNA here is from genome assembly GCF_014633365.1 of Diospyros lotus. Classification (NCBI taxonomy): domain Eukaryota; kingdom Viridiplantae; phylum Streptophyta; class Magnoliopsida; order Ericales; family Ebenaceae; genus Diospyros; species Diospyros lotus. Next base: position 31,543,642 of record NC_068343.1, on the reverse strand, counting down.
GTGATAGAATTTGTCATAACCTACTTAGGATGAAAATAGAGTCGTTTCATAGATTTTGTACTCGGTTACGAACATATGGATTGGTTGATAGTAGATCTGTCCTTGTTGAGGAACAAGTGGCTATTTTCCTAAACACGATCGGGCATGACGAACGTAATCGAGCTGGAAGTTTTACTTTCTTTAGATCTGGACAAATAGTGAGTCATTACTTCTATAGGGTCTTACACGCTTGTCTCAGACTATATAGAGATGTTGTAAGTAATGCCACTGTTCACAACTCACCATACAAGAAAGATAGTGTCAAGCCTTGGTTCACATATTTTTAGGTTAGGAGTCGAAGTTTTTTTTTTGTTAAAGTAATTTTCTGGCACTTTGGATTAACATTTAGTATAGAAACTACCTTGAATTCAAACTGGCTACTTATTTTATAAAGTTGCAAAGGTTACTGATTCCTAGTGTTGCAATCGAGCTGAGCTCAGGCTCCACTTAGAAAAAAAAAAAAAACTGGAGCTCAAGATTGAGCTCAAAATTTTGTTCGAGCTCGGGGTTGATTGAGCTAAGTCAAGCTCAAGCTTAGCTCACAAGTAGCTTGTTTACATGCAACACACCACCATATGAACAACATCCAGACAACAATACTTGGAGAGAAGGCAGGCAGGTTGAGGGAATTGAGTGAGCAAGTCCGGAAGGTACTCCCAAGTATTGTTGTCCGGATATTGTCCATATGATGGTGTGTTGCATGTAAACAAGCTACTTGTGAGCTAAGCTTGAGCTTGACTTAGCTCAATCAACCCCGAGCTTGAACAAAATTTTGAGCTCAATCTTGAGCTCCAGTTTTTTTTTTTTTTTTCTAAGTGGAGCCTGAGCTCAGCTCGATTGCAACACAAGGAATTAGTAACCTTTGCAACTTTATAAAATAAGTAGCTAGTTTGAATTCAAGGTAGTTTCTATACTAAATGTTAATCCGAAGTGCCAGAAATCACAAGGAACTAGAATAAACAATTGACTAGGTAATTAACTCTAGCATAGACATTATCTCACGTAATAGTTTCTTTTGCATCAATTCAATTGTGAAATTTCAAATAAGTCATATTTTGCCAGACCAATAAATGGAGATTAGTTTATATTTAAACCAGTTAGTTAGAAAACGGAAATACCTAGTTATAACTAGGCATGAAAAAGCTAATGTACCAAATTCTTTCTATTCATATGCTTAAAAAGAGCTAACCTAGTTAGTTTTCAGTTTTGCAAGCTTTGAGGAAACTTGTACAATCATAATAATTTAGGTTTGCAGTTAGTTAAAGCCCTATGAAAACTCTAATCAATCTGCCATAGATAGGTATGTGCATACAAATATAAAATTCAAAGATAAGGTTAGGCTCAGTAGTCTTTGCAATTACTTGAAAAGAGTATTACTATACATAACATAAGACAACATATCAAGGCTTAATTCCACTATGTGGAGTTGTCTACATGATTGAAGGACATTATATATAGTGAGTGGGAAAATATTTTTTTTTTTGGGAGGGGGGGGGGGGGCAGTTAAATTTTTGTAATATTGTTTTCCTGCTAAATTTATCTATGCAATGGATTTGGGCTATGAAATAGATTCTATTTATCATTTCAGCTTATTGAAAATCAATGAAACGTTAAATTAGTTTTTCACTCACATGAAATTCCATAATTACATGCTTTGTAATAATGGAATTGTTGTTGCCAAAAATACAACAATTAAAATTTATGATGTGGTTTCCGCTGGAGCTCGGTGTTGGGTGAAGTGAGGTTGTCGTGAGAGAAGTTGCCTCCGCCACAAGGATTAACCTTCGCCACAAGGTCTCGCTGCAAGGATTTTGCCCTGTTGATACTCAGAAATGGATTAGAAGGCTCGCGGGAATTCTTGCTCGTGACGACCCTTCGATGCCTAATTCAGTACCGAAAGCAGATAACTATTCTTGAAAACAGTGAAAATGCAATCAATGTGTTGAAATTTTATTGAAATCGAAAGTCCTTTTCAATGTCCTATAGCTGGGTATTTATAGGGCACAATTCTCAAGGATGCTTGGTACTGACATGTGTCGGTTGTTGAATGAACAATGTTCGAGATGTGTGGCTGCAATCAAGTCTTTGCCGCAAGGCCTTGCCACAAGGCTTGCCGCAATGCCTTGCCACAAGGCTTGCCGCAATGCCTTGCCACAAGGCTTGCCGCAATGCCGTAACCCTTGTGGCACACTGCCGCAAGGTCTTGCCCCAAGGCTTGCTGCAAGGCCTTGCCATAAGGCTTGCTGCAAGACCGCTTTCGCAAAGGGGGCTTGCGGCACACTGCCGCAAAGCCTTGCCACAAGGCTGCTCCCGCAAAGGGGGCTCATGTGGCACACTGCCACAAGGCCGTTGTGGCAAGCCCTTTGTCGCAAGTGGGCTTGTGGTACACTGCCGCGAGCCTTTTTATTTTTATTTTTTTAAATTCTCATTTTTTCTCAACCTATTTTTCATGGCACAATAGGAATGAACCATTGTATTTATAAGTGCCAATTGCCATCTCTCTTTTATTGTATATACTTTTACTGATTCTCTGCTATAATCTGGTGTGCATTCTCACATTTTTGCTTCCTTGTTTTGATGTGCCAACCAAATGTTGTCGCAATTTGAATTTGTTTGCTTGTTAAAGTTAATAAAATTGAAGGCCCAATGGAAAAGAATTGCCCAATTGATCTAAGCCATCAACTACAAAGTAAAATTCTTTATCTAATAGATAAAATGATCATTAACAAGGTCACTAGAGAAGCACATATGTCATCAATCAAATTGTCACAAGGGCAAACCCTTCCTTAATCATCACTTAGGAAAACTAAAATCAAATTGTGTCCCTATACTAAAATCAAAGATGACTTCAGATAAGGAAATACCTTCACAAGGGCAAACCCTTCGTTAATCACCACTTAGGAAAACTAAAAATTCAATATTTTGAAAAATAAAAATATTAACAAAACTTTATGAAATGGTAACTCTAAATCTTACATTTGTCTTTTATATTAGAATAGACAGATAATAAAAATGCAAAAAAAGGCTATTATTTTTCTTTATATAAAATTCTTGTATGTTGAGTATTTATGGTACATTTGAACTCATAATGAACAAGAATTTGTCTAAATTTTTCATTAAAAGCATCGTATTAAAAACATTTATCATAGTTTTAGTATTTTGAATTCATAAATCAAATGATAATGGATATTTATGATCTCTCTCAATAAAAATAAGAAATGATTATATTTTCCTAACTAACACTTAAAACAATTATATTTGACCTAACAAAAATTAATCTATTCTAAATCCTCAGCTTTTTGTAGAAAAAAATTCATGAAAATGGTCAAAACATTTTTCATTGAAGAATGTTGGCAAAATCACAATTCTAAAATTTCAAATACAAAAAAAATCATCTAAGAACTCTTAATTCTCAGTTTCATAGCCAAAAATCTCATAGAATTCCGGTTCTCAATCCTACAGAGATTGATAGAGAAAGCAAGTGGTGATGAATCAGGCAGCGGTAAAGGGGTTGCTGGTGCTGATGGCACTGTGCTTGGTTGGCTACATCCTTGGGCCACCACTCTACTGGCACTTCATGGAAGGGTTGGCTGCCGTCAGTCACTCCTGCCCCTCCTGTCAATGCGATTGTTCTTCTCAGCCCCTCCTCACCATTCCCCAAGGTATCCGTTTATACTTGCCTTGGATCAGATCTTTTCATTTTTATTTTTTCCATTTCAGTTGTTACGTTGATCCTAGATCTGTTGGATCGCTTCATTCCTTTTAGTTTTAATTGAGTTTTTGTATGATTATGTTCTGAAATTCCATTGATTTCTTGAATTTAGATGTATGTTGGATCAATCTACTTGAATGAGAACCGCAGCTTGTCCGTATTTGTCTAATTATGTGGAAGAGTTAGAAGTGTTTGATTTCTGAACTCCAAATCAATAAGCTTTGCAACTTTATAAAATAAGTAGCCGGTTTGAATTCAGGGTAGTATCTATACTAAATGTTAATCTGAAGTGCCAGAAATTGCAAGGAACTAGAATTAACAATTGACTAGGTAATTAACTCTAGCATAGACCTTATATCACATAACAGTTTCTCTTGCATCAATTCAATTGTGAAATTTCAAATAAGTCATATTTTGCCAGACCAATAAATGGAGATTAGATTGTATTTAAACCAGTTAGTTAGAAAACGGAAATACCTAGTTATAACTAGGCATGAAAAAGCTAATGTAACAAATTCTTTCTGTTCATATGCTTAAAAAGCTCTAACCTATCTAGTTTCCAGTTTTGCAAGATTGGAGGAAACTTGTACAATCATAATAATTTAGGTTTATGGATAGCTAAAGCCACATGAAAACTCCAATCAATCTGCCATATAGATAGGTATGTGTATACAAATACTATTCAAGGATGAGGTTGGTCTCAGTAGAGTCATTGCAATTACTTGAAAAGAGTATACATAACATAAGACAACATATCAAGGCTTAATCCCACTGTGGAGTTGGCTACATGATCCAAGGACATTATATATAGCGGCTGGGAAAATAGTTGCAGGGGGAGGGGGAAGGAAACTATCTATTAGATTTTTGTAATATTGTTTCTAGATCTTGCTAAATTTATCAATACAATGCATTTGGGCTATGAAATAGATTATGTTTATCATTTCTGCTTATTCAATACGAGTGAAATGTTAAATTAGTTTTTCACTCACATGAAAGTCCATAATTACATGCTCCGTGATAAGGAACCGAACCATTGTGTTTACAAGTGCCAAATGCCATCTCTTTTTATTGTATATACTTTTACTGATTCTCCGCCAGTCTGATGCGCATTCTCACATTTCTTGTTTTGATTTGCCAACCAAATGTTGTTGCAATGTACATTGCAACTTACATTTGTTTGCATATTGAAGTTAATAAAATTGAATGTTGCCATGCATGTATTGACATTGTGTTAATTTTCTGAAACATGAGCTTATTTTGATCCTTTGAATATCTTTTTTTGCAGGACTGACCAATGCTTCATTTGGTGGTGAGTCTTCCATCATCGTATCTTTGTTTGATTTTCAGACTGATAGTGATTCATTTATTCTGAACCTCAACTGAGTTAAATTACTTGAATAGATTCTATAATTTCCCTAGGATACTATGTTTGCCAAAAATTCGTGTTTTCAAAAGACTTAGAATGCTTGTTTAGCGCCAGCAGCTTTTTACTTGCCCAAGAAAAAAAATGAGTCCTGCAGCCTGCAGTTTGACCCATGTAGGTAGCCTGAGAATTTTGCAGAGAAAAGTAATCAGAAAAGGAAATTCTCTTGTAGCAAAAATCACATGACAAAATAGATGGTCAACTATTCTTTTTTGCTGAGTTTTGGGGTTACTTTTTTACTTACAAGAGATTTAACTTAGTGCCAGGAGGTAATAGTTATCTTCATCAAAGTGTTTAATTGGTAACTGATATTCAAAAAGCTAGGGATACATTGAGGATGAAGCTAGGTTCATGCTTTTTCCTATTTATGGGTTGTTGCTTGTCATTAGCTGTTACGGATAAAGAAGCGTATCATCTAGAAGATAAGGAGTGGCGGTTAATGATAAGAAGATAAGGAAGCATGAAGCCTAAGAAGATAAATCAAGTTTAAATTTTCATATTTTGTATAAATCTGTAAATTATAGAAGATTATTGTTCCTACTTATTAGGCTGTTATCCATTCCTAGTTTTTAGGAGATTTATTAGCATACTTCTTGTATATATAGGGTTTCATACTCATGGAATAAATATGAGAGAATTTCTATTCTACCTAAACTCTCTCAACTTGGTATCAAAGCCTGGTTTCTAGGGAATTTTGTTTAGGCCTTCATTGTCGTTTTTTTCCCTGCATAGTACCATTTCGGCTTGTTTTTTCTTGTTCTGTTTCTTGAAGTGATCAAAGTCAGCTGTGACTTTCTTCTTCACTAGATATTCTCTCATCGATTTTTTCCCTTCATCTGATTGGTTCATCACCAGATAAGTAAGTCCAAGTTTTTCCTAAGATGTCTACCGTCTCCAACACCAATCCTACATCAGAGGTGGTTGAAACAAGCAGTCCGTCAGAAGCTCCATTCACTGGATCTAGCAACTCAAGTAATGGAAGAGAAATATAAAATCTCCAGGCGGCCTACCAGCTGAATGGGAGAAACTACCTAAAGTGTGGTCCCAGCTTATTTGACCTTTCTCAAAGGTAAAGGTAAGATAAGTCATCTCTTAGGGACCGGCCCTAAAGAAGGAGATCCCATGTTTGCTGCATGGGATGAGGAGGACTCTCTAGTTATGTCTTGGCTTTGGAATTCAATGATGCCCGAGATAAGTGATATGATAATGTTTTTAACAACCGCTAAGGATATTTGGGAGGCTGTTAACCTCACCTATTCTAAAGTGAAGGATGCAGCACAGATATATGAAGTTTGAACTAAGATTGTAGCAACCAAACAAGGGGTAAGATTTGTTACTGAGTACTCTAATGTGCTGCAAACTTTATGGCAAGAATTAGATCATTATCAATGTCTAAAGATGAAATGTAGTGAAGATGCAGCCTTACATAAAAGATTTGTGGAAAAAGAGAGAACCTATGACTCCTTGGCAGGTCTAAATATGGAGTTTGATGCAGTCAGGGTTCAAATACTTGGCAAAGAGGATATACCTTCCCTAAATGAGGTAATCTCTCTAATCCAGGCTGAAGAAGGGAGAAGAGGAGTAATGCTAGACACTGCTCCTATAGAAAAGTCAGCATTAATAGCATTGAGAGGTCCTAACCAGGGTCCTAAGGAGGAAAGGAAGGTTGCTGGAGATAAAACTTCTAGCGATAGAGATTCTCGAGACTCTGTATAGTGTACCTTTTGCAAGAAACCAAGGCATACCATAGAGAGATGCTGGAAGTTGCATGGAAAACCATCTAAAGGAGGACAACTTGGGGTCCAAAATCAAGCCTATATGGCCAACAATCAACAGCAGGCAGAGCACAAGCAAGGGGAACAAAAGGAGCAGGCAGATGGCTTGGATTTCAACCGGGCAGAAATTGAAAAGCTAAGAAACTTTCTAGACTCTCTTGGAAAGAAAGAAAAAGGTACCTGTTCTCTTGCACTTACAGGTATGTCCTCTCATTCTCTTATCCCACATGCTTCGGAAATAACCCAATCTAATTCTTGGATTCTTGATTCCGGGGTAACAGATCACATGACCCCTTTATCCCATTGTTACCTATAGTCCTTGTTCAAGCTCTAAAAAGATAACCCTGGCAGATGGCTCCTTGACCATTGTTGCTGGCCAAGGAAATATTATCCTTAATAACCATCTAACTCTCAAAGATGTTCTCCATGTCCCTAAACTCTTAACCAACCTCATCTCCATTCAAAAGCTTACCCTAGACAACAATTGTAGTGTTAATTTTTCTTCTACTTGCTATGAAATTCAGGGACATGGGTTGAATAAGAGGATTGGGCTTGCTAAAGCTAGGGCTGGCCTATACTACTTTGATGGATCAAATGGGGAAGAAAACAAGGACAAAGTGAATCTTGTGTCTTATTTGGTGCAATCTAATAAGGACCAGATTTGGTTACATCACCATCATCTTGGTCATCCTTCGTTTTTTACTCTTAGAGTTATGTTTCTAGCCTTGTTTAGGAGTTGTGATATTCAAGACTTTCATTGCCCTATTTGTGAATTTGCTAAACATAAAAGGGTGTCTTACCCTTCATCCAATAAAAGAACCTCTAGTCCATTCTCTCTTCTCCATAGTGATGTTTGGGGCCTTGCAACTGTTCCCAATCTTTCTGGAGCATGGTGGTTCATAATATTTATGGATGATTGCACTAGGGTAATGTAGTTGTTTCTTATGAAAAACAAATCTGAAGTAAGCACTATTTTTCCTAACATCTATAACATGATTAGTACTCAATTTAGAGTGCCAATCAAGAGGCTAAGGATTGATAATGCCAAAGATTTTTTCAATCAATCCCTCGCACAGTTTTTCCAACAAAAGGAATTATTCATGAATCACCCTGTTCGTATACACCCCAACAAAATGGGGTGGCTGAGAGGAAAAATGTGCACCTATTGGTTGTGGGCACTACTCTTCCACGATAATGTTCCAAAAAATTATTGGGGAGAGGTTGTCCTAATAGCCACTACCCTTATTAATAGACTGTCATCTCAAACTCTTGAATCCTATAGCCCTCTTCAACTCTTAAGCAATCATTTTCCTGATTTACATATGTCTAGTTGCTGGAAACCAAAAATATTTGGGTGTATCTTTTGTGCATGTTCACAACCCTAATAGAGGCAAATTAGATCCCCGCGCTCTGAAATGCATTTTTATTGGATATTCCTCCAGCCAAAAGAGAAGTGTGTTACCACCCTCCTTCCAAAAGATTCTTTGTCTCAGCTGATGTTACTTTTGTGGAAAATTCTCCCTATTTTGATCACTCTCATGACAGTAAAAAAGCCGTCGAGGGAAATCTAGTCATATCTCTACCTGATCTAGATCCTTCACCTCAAACTACCTCCTCACCAAATCCGGTTACTACAAAGTATATACCAGACAAGGCTCTAGAGGAAACCTCACCAAGTACTCCTCTCCCTACAGGTCTACTCAAGGCGACAGAAGCTGGCTACTTGCCCAGTGCAGATCCAAGAATCTACTTCTTCCCCTGCACCTGTTACCAGCAGCTCTCTTGTGACACTAGCAGGCAGTAATTCTATCACTTCTATTGACTCCACTGCGTCTATAACTGAACATCATACACCTCAAAGTGCTCCTACCTTTTCCCCCAGTGATCTGGAATGGCCTATAGCCCTTAGAAAAAGGCACCAGGACCTACACTCAGCATCCTTTACACTTGGTCCTATCCTACTCCAAACTGTCTACCCAACACAAAACCTTCATACAATTCCAATTCCTCACCATTTTTTCGAAGCAATAAGGGATGAGAATTGGAGGACTGCCATGGAAGTCGAGATGGTAGCCCTTGAAAAAAACAACACTTGGGAGCTAGTTCAATTACCCAAAAGAAAACAACCGGTAGGATGCAAGTTGGTGTATACAATCAAATATAAATCCGATGGGAACCTAGACTGATATAAGGCAAGGCTAGTAGCAAAGGGATACACCCAAGTATATGGCATTGACTATCTAGACACCTTTGCCCCAGTTGCAAAGCTAAATACAGTAAGAGTTCTCCTATCTCTAGCTGCTAATCTAGGTTGGCCATTAATGCAATATGATGTAAAAAATGCATTCTTGCATGGAGACTTAGAGGAGGAAGTTTACATGGACTTACCACCGGGCTATAATACAGATACTCGCGGACAGGTAGTGTGCAAACTGAAAAAAGCATTACATGGCCTTAAATAGTGTCCTAGGGCCTGGTTTGGCCGGTTTACCCATGTGATGCTTACCTTAGGGTATAAATAAAGTCAAGGAGACCATACCCTCTTCGTCCATCAGTCGGCCACAGGGGGAGTAACAGTCCTATTGGTATATGTGGATGATATTGTTGTGACCGGAAATGATGAAGAAGGTATGACTAGGTTAAAGGAATGCCTAATTAAAGAGTTTGAAATTAAAGACTTGGGGAGGTTGAAATACTTCTTGGGCATAGAAGTTGCACACTCAAAAGAGGGTATCTTTATTTCTCAACAAAAGTATGTTGTGGACTTGCTAACAGAAACCGGGCTGTTAGGTTGCAAGGCTGCTACTACTCCAATTGAATTCAACCACAAATTGGGGGAGGTTCCAGAAGATAAAGAGGTGAATAAAGAATCCTACCAAAGGCTAGTAGGGAAACTAATTTATCTAGCTCACACCCGGCCAGATATTGCATTCGTAGTGGGGGTGGTCAGTCAATTCATGCATAGTCTGAAAGAAACTCACCTTAGAGCAGTTTTTAGAATACTCCATTACTTGAAAGGGACACCAGGGAAAGACATTATGTTCAAAAGAGGACATAGTATGATACTTGAAGTCTATACTGATGCAGATTATGTAGGGTCAGTGGTGGATAGGAGATCTACATTCGGCTATTGTACCTTTCTAGGGAGTAATCTTGTAACTTGGAGAAGCAAAAAAAACAAAGTGTGGTGGCCCGGGCAAGTGCAGAGGTAGAGTTCAAATCCATGGCGCTAGGGGTATGTGAGTTACTTTGGTTGAAAATCTTGTTAGATGATTTGAAGATCACTTTGGTGGAACCTATGAGATTATATTGTGACAACAAATCAACAATCAATAATGTTCACAATCCGGTACAACATGATAGCACTAAGCATGTTGAGGTGAACCGACACTTCATTAAGGAAAAATTGGATAGTGGTCTAATATGTGCTCTGTATATATCATCTTGTGAACAACTTGTAGATATTCTCACTAAAGGGTTGCCTACAGATGCGCATCAAAAGTTGACTAGCAAGCTTGGAATGGATGATATCCATTCTCAATCTTGAGGGGGAGTATTACGGATAAAGAAGTTTATCATCTAGAAGATAAAGAGTGGCGGTTAATGATAAGAAAATAAGGAAGCATGAAGCCTAAGAAGATAAATCAAGTTTAAGTTTTCATATTTTGTATAAATTTGTAAATTATAGAAGATTATTGTTCCTACTTATTAGGCTGTTATCTATTCCTAGTTTTTAGGAGATTTATTAGCATACTTTGGGATCAAAAGATGAAATCCCTCACCTTAAGGGCCCCCCGTAGCTCAGTCCCAAGATTTTTGCAGGAGAGGTAAATTACGGAATCCAACAGTGAGATTCGAACAGATTCGAACACGAGACCTGATTTATTAGCATACTTCTTGTATATATAGGGTTTCATACTCATGGAATAAATATGAGAGAATTTCTATTCTACCTAAACTCTCTCAACATTAGCGCCTCTCTATGTTTTATTCTTTTTGTCTTTGGACCAGATCAATGAGGTACAATTTTATGCGACGTATATAATGTTATATCAGTTCTGCCATGATACATATGATGTTACAACTTTATCATGTGCTGCTGGGAGTGACCTTAGATTGAGATATGAAAAATTCTTGAGTTAATGTCTGCCTGAAATACGCTAAGCCTGCCTAAAATACAAAGTACATCTGCATGTTTGAATTTTAAGTCTGCCTTTCTTCTGTTATGTTGGCATATCCACGTGCAGATTGTGCAAAGCATGATCCTGAAGTGAGCGAAGACACAGAGAAGAGTTTTGCTGAGCTTTTATCAGAGGAACTGAAGCTGCGGGAAGCTGAAGCTTTGGAAAGTCAGCAGCGTGCTGACATGGCACTGCTTGAGGCCAAGAAGATAACATCCCAATATCAGAAAGAGGCAGACAAATGCAATTCCGGGATGGAAACTTGTGAAGAAGCAAGGGAAAAAGCTGAAGCAGCTCTATCAGCACAAAAGAAACTAACTGCAATTTGGGAGATAAGGGCCCGGCAGAGAGGATGGAAAGGAGTTGCCAAATCTCGCACTCAATCCCAGGGACATGTTCAAGATGTGTGAAGAGCTGATGATGCCTAAAGTATGCTGTCTTGCGAACGGGTATGCGACATATTTCTCTAATTTCCATGTCTGACCGCAAAGCGGGATGAAGTTTTTATGAATTTGATCAACAAGGTTGAATTGTCTCATCCATTCTGATTACTTTTTAAGCGTTTGTAAGTGAAGTATCAATTTGTTTCTTGGCCTTCAACATGGCCATTTATCAGCAAACCATTGCCCCATCCCTAACCCTTAATTAAGGGAGTCCCACTTGTAAGAGTTTGAGTAGTTGTCATATGTCTGTTATTATCTTAAGATGCCAAACCAATACTGGATTGTATTTGAAAGTTTGGGAATATTGTGCTTATTGATGTAGCCCCCTATTTTTTGGAAAAAAATATAATTGGATAGAGTACGAATATATAAGGGCATGCCTGGACTTGATCTGATCCTAATTTCTGGAATTGATTCCTCTTTGCTGCCATATTCATGGTCAAAAACATATTTATGCTCTCTAAACTTTTGCATTTTTTTTTTTAATGGAACTTTAAACTTTTCGTGGTTCCAAATGTGTGCTTAAACTTAGATTAAAAACATATTTATGTTTCTGAGCTTTTCGTTTTTTTTCTTGTAGAACTCTAAACATTACGTAGTTCTAAATGTGTCTATAAATTGTACAAAATTACTTATTTAAACACTTGTCCAGCAAGAGATATGCACTCGCAATGATGTGAGAGTTTTTCGGTGTCTCCTCAGTTCTCTCTGATGTCTCTTCAGCTTCTTCTCTCTCTGCGATGGCATCTCCTTAGCTTTCTCTCTCTTTTTGACGTCTCCTTAACTTCCTTTATCTGGTTGCGTTTCATTTCTCTTCGGCATCTGTTACGTCTCTTTTGATTGCGTCTCCAGCAAGAAATGCTACCCCCAAATTAGCTCTATCTTTGATCTCCCTAGATGATTGGGTGATCATCGACTTGGGTACGTCGGTGACTCGTCTAATAAATACTGTCTAGTGGTTTATGCAATGGTTTTAGCTATTTTTTAAAAGTTTTTTTAAAATAACAATATATGCAAGACTCGATATATAATGACTATATGCAACCAAAACAAATCCATCCATGGGATAAGAAAGTTATATCTTATTGGATGATTGAGAAGATGCTGATTGTGTTGATGAACCTTAGATCTGTGGCTCTTGACCACATTGCAAGCTCCCGAAACAGTCTAACGAACAACCATGTATAGCTTCAATCCTGCTTCTTAGATGACCAGTCCACCCTCGCTAACATGAGGGACCAAGTCAGTTCATGCTCCAAGCAATGTTGGAACCCTATGAGAAATTCTTTTGTTAGTCAAGTTTCTACATAGGTGATGAGATGCTATGGTTAAGTTCTTGAACGGAAGAACCAACTGATAGTCATACTATCGGGTGCAAGATGAAAAACTGAAGCAAGTAAAATGGGAGCGCAAGTAAAATGGGAGCAAGAAGGATGGGTTTTCAAGGGAGGAAGAAGATGAAGACAACTCAAGGAGAAAAAAATGCCAGAGCCTTTTGCTTATATTATTCTTCCTTTCTTATAATCGGTCAAATTGACTTTGACAAGAGAGAGAGAGATGGAACATTGTAATAGAGATGGAAGGCATGAGAGAAAACCATTCTCTCATGCCTTCTGTCTCTCGCCCATCCCTCTTCATCATTCATTTGAAGGTTGCAATAGAGTATTAATTGCTCCGTTACAGGAAACAACAAGAGAATGTTTGCAAGTGTAAACCTTGCTGATAGAAATTGTCGACAGTTACAAGAAACAGTCGATTGTTTCAGAGTGAATAAACAAGAAACGATTAATTGTTTCAGAAAGAAGTTGACCGTGTCAGAACTACTCAGTAAGAAACAGTCGACAATTTTAGAAACCAGTTGATTGTTTTAGCTTTTTCGTCTTAACTTCCACTTAATTGTATCAAGGCTCGCCATTAACTCTTAGGAGCCTTTTCACTAACTTTTAATGAAATCAAGACCTCACATTAACTTTTAACGGCATGCTCATTAACTCTTATCATTACTCCCATTGATTAAAATTACTCCGTTAACTCTTAACGACACCCTTCATCATGAACCCTTAATGATGGTCAAGAACTTATTATAACAATACATCACTAATCCAATGCCATTCTCGAATTTGCGTGTGATCTTTTAGGTTCACTATTGAGTAGTAATCAAGACACGTCAACAACTTTGACGCCAATCAAACAATTTGATCTACAATGAAGATCTCTCCATCTCCTCGATGCATTTTGAAAAGTCGTGAGTGACAACTAGTATTATGTCAAGACGATCTTATCAATAATGAAGTCATAACTTCAAGTAAGTCTATTAGGGCATTCGATTATCGTGTACTATAATCTTTCCTTCGAATAACATCTTGACCGAGTGAGAACCATGGACTGATCAAATTCACAAGATTTGGTAGCTATGTCTAGATTTAGTATGATGTGATTGAGATGACACACCAAACTCATTCTGACATTGAAAACTCATTTCTGATCACGTACACCTAGCTAAGGGTTTAAGCAATCACAAACTAAAACTAATCGCATAGCACGTTCACTTCATGTTGGAGGTTAATGAATTCCATTAGCAATCGTCTACCTCCATATGTCACTGTATAGAGACCATTCCCACATTTATTCGGGCGATTTCGTGCAATGACAAATCTCTAACACTAATATACAAGATAATTGTGTTGCCTCCAGTCCAAGGACTAATAACACAATCGAAGCTTGTAACAAATTATTAATCCTCTTAGCCATATGATCTGTTACTTGCATCACATTTAGTAAATGGTCAACTGATATATATCCACATGCCTACTATTTTTCATTTCATGAATTATGATATGTGACTTACCAATCTTTATCATTAGCATCTTATACTAATTAAAGACTGCCTATGTGTCAATTCATAATTGATTAATCGTATTCCCTTTTTGAGAAATCTAAGAACTGAGAATATCTTTAAGAAATCTCAAACTAAAAGGTTATTGTCACATATTAACAACTTAAGAATAAGACTTTAATTAGGAGATCTATGGACTCATTTATATACAGATTGAAGAGATATGAATGAAGATATTATCATAAAATATGTGAATATATTTTATCAAATTTACAAGATTTATATCATTAGTTCTAATTTACATATGTTAGAAGTCATCTAAATCTAATATTAGGGCATACTAACTCTAACAATCGTCTAATCCAACCTGCCTACATAGCCTAACCAGAGGAGACCTATGAGAAGTTGAAGAGGGATGAGACATAGTCGGAGAGAGAAAGAAAGAGATGCCAAAAAATTACCACATCAGTGTGTGTACGTATCATTTGTTGATTAAGTGTTTAAATAAATAATTTTATACGGTTCATAGACACATTTGAAACCACAAAAAAGTTTAGGGGTGGAAATATGTTTTTGGCCTAACTTCATAAGCATATTTGAAACCACAAAAAATTTAGAAAAAATACAAAAATTAATGGACATAAATGTGCTTTTGGCTGCATATTCACTATGTGCTGTTATAAAAGCATCATAAAATAGAACTCATATTGTTCTATTGTTAAGAGCTTGCCACATTGATGACCACCCAGGAAAGAGAGAAATCCATGTGATAAAAGTGGTAGTACTCTCTTTTTTATTTTTTATATTCTTTGAGGCCTCTGATACTGCTTTCGTATTTGTGGCTCTTCATTCCGTAAAATGAAATAAAATGTGGTTGTCTTAAGAACAAGAACAAGAACATGCAATGCAATGGTGAGCAACTCATTTCAAATTGTAGTTGTCAAAGAATGTTTCCACCAAGATTTCAGCAAAACACAACCATGAAGCTTTTGACAATGCCATTGCCAGGTTCTAGGCTATGATGTACGAAAACATTTGGAGGTGTCGTTTTACCGTTTCCGAAACGTTTGCTATTTTCGAAACGTTTCATGTACCAAAATATCGAGAAACAACAATTTTTCTTTTTTATTTTGGGACTGCTTTTGTAATTTTAAAAATGTTTTAGGGTAATTTCGTAATATTAAAAAAATATTAGAGACATGTTTCCGTTCATAAAGAGATTAGAGATAAAATTATTATTGTATTTAACTCAAAACTTTTAAGTTACAATTTTTATATTAAAAATTAAAATTTTCTAATTAATTTTTTTTAAAAGTTTGAGAGAGCATACTCTTCGATAAAAATGCCAATGAGACGATAGAAAAAGAAAATGATAAAATGGATGAATTTTTTAAATTGTATTATATTTGATTTTTTTTAATTTATTATTTAGTTTTAATTAGTAAATCATGATTCATGGTGATAGAATTTATATTTTTTATATTAAAAATTATATTTACAAAAAGACACTTATAATATAATATATTATATTATATTTATGCATTTTTCCCATGTCTATGTTTTCTACATTTTTTAAAAATATTATTTTTTCGTTTCTATCCAGATTTCAAATTTTCCTGAACTAGTTTAAGAATGATGACACAAATCTATAAAACATTCATCATGACCTATGAATTAGACATACCCCCCCCCAAAAAAAAAAAAAAAAAAAAAAAGACTGCATTAAACAAAAAATCAACACCATGAACTATGAATGACACTTGGATAGGTGGAAAATATATGTTGAGATGGTCCAAGTTGGCACAGCCATGATGGATTCTTTCTCACTCCATGCTTGTTGGTTAATCAAACACAAATGAGGTGACATCATTGAGTGTTTGCAGCCCCTTCCACACTGGCCAATACATTCTTGAAATATACCATTCTCTCTCCTCCCTGCGTTAACCCACAATTAGCTAGGTAATATTAGGAAGAAAGAGAGAATTATAACACAAATCACCTTAAATAGCATAATCCTTATTGAATTTTGTACTAAGATTTTTCAAGTTAATAAATAATTCTATCATTTTTTCGTTTCTATCCAGATTTCAAATTTTCCTGAACTAGTTTAAGAATGATGACACAAATCTATAAAACATTCATCATGACCTATGAATTAGACATACCAAAAAAAAAAAAAAAAGACTGCATTAAACAAAAAATCAACACCATGAACTATGAATGACACTTGGATAGGTGGAAAATATATGTTGAGATGGTCCAAGTTGGCACAGCCATGATGGATTCTTTCTCACTCCATGCTTGTTGGTTAATCAAACACAAATGAGGTGACATCATTGAGTGTTTGCAGCCCCTTCCACACTG
This sequence comes from Diospyros lotus, assembly GCF_014633365.1. Classification (NCBI taxonomy): domain Eukaryota; kingdom Viridiplantae; phylum Streptophyta; class Magnoliopsida; order Ericales; family Ebenaceae; genus Diospyros; species Diospyros lotus. The sequence goes on along the minus strand of NC_068343.1, from coordinate 31,526,869 downwards.
GCCAATACATTCTTGAAATATACCATTCTCTCTCCTCCCTGCGTTAACCCACAATTAGCTAGGTAATATTAGGAAGAAAGAGAGAATTATAACACAAATCACCTTAAATAGCATAATCCTTATTGAATTTTGTACTAAGATTTTTCAAGTTAATAAATAATTCTATCATTTTTTCGTTTCTATCCAGATTTCAAATTTTCCTGAACTAGTTTAAGAATGATGACACAAATCTATAAAACATTCATCATGACCTATGAATTAGACATACCAAAAAAAAAAAAAAAAGACTGCATTAAACAAAAAATCAACACCATGAACTATGAATGACACTTGGATAGGTGGAAAATATATGTTGAGATGGTCCAAGTTGGCACAGCCATGATGGATTCTTTCTCACTCCATGCTTGTTGGTTAATCAAACACAAATGAGGTGACATCATTGAGTGTTTGCAGCCCCTTCCACACTGGCCAATACATTCTTGAAATATACCATTCTCTCTCCTCCCTGCGTTAACCCACAATTAGCTAGGTAATATTAGGAAGAAAGAGAGAATTATAACACAAATCACCTTAAATAGCATAATCCTTATTGAATTTTGTACTAAGATTTTTCAAGTTAATAAATAATTCTATCATTTTTTCGTTTCTATCCAGATTTCAAATTTTCCTGAACTAGTTTAAGAATGATGACACAAATCTATAAAACATTCATCATGACCTATGAATTAGACATACCAAAAAAAAAAAAAAAAGACTGCATTAAACAAAAAATCAACACCATGAACTATGAATGACACTTGGATAGGTGGAAAATATATGTTGAGATGGTCCAAGTTGGCACAGCCATGATGGATTCTTTCTCACTCCATGCTTGTTGGTTAATCAAACACAAATGAGGTGACATCATTGAGTGTTTGCAGCCCCTTCCACACTGGCCAATACATTCTTGAAATATACCATTCTCTCTCCTCCCTGCGTTAACCCACAATTAGCTAGGTAATATTAGGAAGAAAGAGAGAATTATAACACAAATCACCTTAAATAGCATAATCCTTATTGAATTTTGTACTAAGATTTTTCAAGTTAATAAATAATTCTATCATTTTTTCGTTTCTATCCAGATTTCAAATTTTCCTGAACTAGTTTAAGAATGATGACACAAATCTATAAAACATTCATCATGACCTATGAATTAGACATACCAAAAAAAAAAAAAAAAAGACTGCATTAAACAAAAAATCAACACCATGAACTATGAATGACACTTGGATAGGTGGAAAATATATGTTGAGATGGTCCAAGTTGGCACAGCCATGATGGATTCTTTCTCACTCCATGCTTGTTGGTTAATCAAACACAAATGAGGTGACATCATTGAGTGTTTGCAGCCCCTTCCACACTGGCCAATACATTCTTGAAATATACCATTCTCTCTCCTCCCTGCGTTAACCCACAATTAGCTAGGTAATATTAGGAAGAAAGAGAGAATTATAACACAAATCACCTTAAATAGCATAATCCTTATTGAATTTTGTACTAAGATTTTTCAAGTTAATAAATAATTCTATCATTTTTTCGTTTCTATCCAGATTTCAAATTTTCCTGAACTAGTTTAAGAATGATGACACAAATCTATAAAACATTCATCATGACCTATGAATTAGACATACCAAAAAAAAAAAAAAAAAGACTGCATTAAACAAAAAATCAACACCATGAACTATGAATGACACTTGGATAGGTGGAAAATATATGTTGAGATGGTCCAAGTTGGCACAGCCATGATGGATTCTTTCTCACTCCATGCTTGTTGGTTAATCAAACACAAATGAGGTGACATCATTGAGTGTTTGCAGCCCCTTCCACACTGGCCAATACATTCTTGAAATATACCATTCTCTCTCCTCCCTGCGTTAACCCACAATTAGCTAGGTAATATTAGGAAGAAAGAGAGAATTATAACACAAATCACCTTAAATAGCATAATCCTTATTGAATTTTGTACTAAGATTTTTCAAGTTAATAAATAATTCTATCATTTTTTCGTTTCTATCCAGATTTCAAATTTTCCTGAACTAGTTTAAGAATGATGACACAAATCTATAAAACATTCATCATGACCTATGAATTAGACATACCAAAAAAAAAAAAAAAAGACTGCATTAAACAAAAAATCAACACCATGAACTATGAATGACACTTGGATAGGTGGAAAATATATGTTGAGATGGTCCAAGTTGGCACAGCCATGATGGATTCTTTCTCACTCCATGCTTGTTGGTTAATCAAACACAAATGAGGTGACATCATTGAGTGTTTGCAGCCCCTTCCACACTGGCCAATACATTCTTGAAATATACCATTCTCTCTCCTCCCTGCGTTAACCCACAATTAGCTAGGTAATATTAGGAAGAAAGAGAGAATTATAACACAAATCACCTTAAATAGCATAATCCTTATTGAATTTTGTACTAAGATTTTTCAAGTTAATAAATAATTCTATCATTTTTTCGTTTCTATCCAGATTTCAAATTTTCCTGAACTAGTTTAAGAATGATGACACAAATCTATAAAACATTCATCATGACCTATGAATTAGACATACCAAAAAAAAAAAAAAAAGACTGCATTAAACAAAAAATCAACACCATGAACTATGAATGACACTTGGATAGGTGGAAAATATATGTTGAGATGGTCCAAGTTGGCACAGCCATGATGGATTCTTTCTCACTCCATGCTTGTTGGTTAATCAAACACAAATGAGGTGACATCATTGAGTGTTTGCAGCCCCTTCCACACTGGCCAATACATTCTTGAAATATACCATTCTCTCTCCTCCCTGCGTTAACCCACAATTAGCTAGGTAATATTAGGAAGAAAGAGAGAATTATAACACAAATCACCTTAAATAGCATAATCCTTATTGAATTTTGTACTAAGATTTTTCAAGTTAATAAATAATTCTATCATTTTTTCGTTTCTATCCAGATTTCAAATTTTCCTGAACTAGTTTAAGAATGATGACACAAATCTATAAAACATTCATCATGACCTATGAATTAGACATACCAAAAAAAAAAAAAAAAGACTGCATTAAACAAAAAATCAACACCATGAACTATGAATGACACTTGGATAGGTGGAAAATATATGTTGAGATGGTCCAAGTTGGCACAGCCATGATGGATTCTTTCTCACTCCATGCTTGTTGGTTAATCAAACACAAATGAGGTGACATCATTGAGTGTTTGCAGCCCCTTCCACACTGGCCAATACATTCTTGAAATATACCATTCTCTCTCCTCCCTGCGTTAACCCACAATTAGCTAGGTAATATTAGGAAGAAAGAGAGAATTATAACACAAATCACCTTAAATAGCATAATCCTTATTGAATTTTGTACTAAGATTTTTCAAGTTAATAAATAATTCTATCATTTTTTCGTTTCTATCCAGATTTCAAATTTTCCTGAACTAGTTTAAGAATGATGACACAAATCTATAAAACATTCATCATGACCTATGAATTAGACATACCAAAAAAAAAAAAAAAAGACTGCATTAAACAAAAAATCAACACCATGAACTATGAATGACACTTGGATAGGTGGAAAATATATGTTGAGATGGTCCAAGTTGGCACAGCCATGATGGATTCTTTCTCACTCCATGCTTGTTGGTTAATCAAACACAAATGAGGTGACATCATTGAGTGTTTGCAGCCCCTTCCACACTGGCCAATACATTCTTGAAATATACCATTCTCTCTCCTCCCTGCGTTAACCCACAATTAGCTAGGTAATATTAGGAAGAAAGAGAGAATTATAACACAAATCACCTTAAATAGCATAATCCTTATTGAATTTTGTACTAAGATTTTTCAAGTTAATAAATAATTCTATCATTTTTTCGTTTCTATCCAGATTTCAAATTTTCCTGAACTAGTTTAAGAATGATGACACAAATCTATAAAACATTCATCATGACCTATGAATTAGACATACCAAAAAAAAAAAAAAAAGACTGCATTAAACAAAAAATCAACACCATGAACTATGAATGACACTTGGATAGGTGGAAAATATATGTTGAGATGGTCCAAGTTGGCACAGCCATGATGGATTCTTTCTCACTCCATGCTTGTTGGTTAATCAAACACAAATGAGGTGACATCATTGAGTGTTTGCAGCCCCTTCCACACTGGCCAATACATTCTTGAAATATACCATTCTCTCTCCTCCCTGCGTTAACCCACAATTAGCTAGGTAATATTAGGAAGAAAGAGAGAATTATAACACAAATCACCTTAAATAGCATAATCCTTATTGAATTTTGTACTAAGATTTTTCAAGTTAATAAATAATTCTATCATTTTTTCGTTTCTATCCAGATTTCAAATTTTCCTGAACTAGTTTAAGAATGATGACACAAATCTATAAAACATTCATCATGACCTATGAATTAGACATACCAAAAAAAAAAAAAAAAGACTGCATTAAACAAAAAATCAACACCATGAACTATGAATGACACTTGGATAGGTGGAAAATATATGTTGAGATGGTCCAAGTTGGCACAGCCATGATGGATTCTTTCTCACTCCATGCTTGTTGGTTAATCAAACACAAATGAGGTGACATCATTGAGTGTTTGCAGCCCCTTCCACACTGGCCAATACATTCTTGAAATATACCATTCTCTCTCCTCCCTGCGTTAACCCACAATTAGCTAGGTAATATTAGGAAGAAAGAGAGAATTATAACACAAATCACCTTAAATAGCATAATCCTTATTGAATTTTGTACTAAGATTTTTCAAGTTAATAAATAATTCTATCATTTTTTCGTTTCTATCCAGATTTCAAATTTTCCTGAACTAGTTTAAGAATGATGACACAAATCTATAAAACATTCATCATGACCTATGAATTAGACATACCAAAAAAAAAAAAAAAAGACTGCATTAAACAAAAAATCAACACCATGAACTATGAATGACACTTGGATAGGTGGAAAATATATGTTGAGATGGTCCAAGTTGGCACAGCCATGATGGATTCTTTCTCACTCCATGCTTGTTGGTTAATCAAACACAAATGAGGTGACATCATTGAGTGTTTGCAGCCCCTTCCACACTGGCCAATACATTCTTGAAATATACCATTCTCTCTCCTCCCTGCGTTAACCCACAATTAGCTAGGTAATATTAGGAAGAAAGAGAGAATTATAACACAAATCACCTTAAATAGCATAATCCTTATTGAATTTTGTACTAAGATTTTTCAAGTTAATAAATAATTCTATCATTTTTTCGTTTCTATCCAGATTTCAAATTTTCCTGAACTAGTTTAAGAATGATGACACAAATCTATAAAACATTCATCATGACCTATGAATTAGACATACCAAAAAAAAAAAAAAAAGACTGCATTAAACAAAAAATCAACACCATGAACTATGAATGACACTTGGATAGGTGGAAAATATATGTTGAGATGGTCCAAGTTGGCACAGCCATGATGGATTCTTTCTCACTCCATGCTTGTTGGTTAATCAAACACAAATGAGGTGACATCATTGAGTGTTTGCAGCCCCTTCCACACTGGCCAATACATTCTTGAAATATACCATTCTCTCTCCTCCCTGCGTTAACCCACAATTAGCTAGGTAATATTAGGAAGAAAGAGAGAATTATAACACAAATCACCTTAAATAGCATAATCCTTATTGAATTTTGTACTAAGATTTTTCAAGTTAATAAATAATTCTATCATTTTTTCGTTTCTATCCAGATTTCAAATTTTCCTGAACTAGTTTAAGAATGATGACACAAATCTATAAAACATTCATCATGACCTATGAATTAGACATACCAAAAAAAAAAAAAAAAGACTGCATTAAACAAAAAATCAACACCATGAACTATGAATGACACTTGGATAGGTGGAAAATATATGTTGAGATGGTCCAAGTTGGCACAGCCATGATGGATTCTTTCTCACTCCATGCTTGTTGGTTAATCAAACACAAATGAGGTGACATCATTGAGTGTTTGCAGCCCCTTCCACACTGGCCAATACATTCTTGAAATATACCATTCTCTCTCCTCCCTGCGTTAACCCACAATTAGCTAGGTAATATTAGGAAGAAAGAGAGAATTATAACACAAATCACCTTAAATAGCATAATCCTTATTGAATTTTGTACTAAGATTTTTCAAGTTAATAAATAATTCTATCATTTTTTCGTTTCTATCCAGATTTCAAATTTTCCTGAACTAGTTTAAGAATGATGACACAAATCTATAAAACATTCATCATGACCTATGAATTAGACATACCAAAAAAAAAAAAAAAAGACTGCATTAAACAAAAAATCAACACCATGAACTATGAATGACACTTGGATAGGTGGAAAATATATGTTGAGATGGTCCAAGTTGGCACAGCCATGATGGATTCTTTCTCACTCCATGCTTGTTGGTTAATCAAACACAAATGAGGTGACATCATTGAGTGTTTGCAGCCCCTTCCACACTGGCCAATACATTCTTGAAATATACCATTCTCTCTCCTCCCTGCGTTAACCCACAATTAGCTAGGTAATATTAGGAAGAAAGAGAGAATTATAACACAAATCACCTTAAATAGCATAATCCTTATTGAATTTTGTACTAAGATTTTTCAAGTTAATAAATAATTCTATCATTTTTTCGTTTCTATCCAGATTTCAAATTTTCCTGAACTAGTTTAAGAATGATGACACAAATCTATAAAACATTCATCATGACCTATGAATTAGACATACCAAAAAAAAAAAAAAAAGACTGCATTAAACAAAAAATCAACACCATGAACTATGAATGACACTTGGATAGGTGGAAAATATATGTTGAGATGGTCCAAGTTGGCACAGCCATGATGGATTCTTTCTCACTCCATGCTTGTTGGTTAATCAAACACAAATGAGGTGACATCATTGAGTGTTTGCAGCCCCTTCCACACTGGCCAATACATTCTTGAAATATACCATTCTCTCTCCTCCCTGCGTTAACCCACAATTAGCTAGGTAATATTAGGAAGAAAGAGAGAATTATAACACAAATCACCTTAAATAGCATAATCCTTATTGAATTTTGTACTAAGATTTTTCAAGTTAATAAATAATTCTATCATTTTTTCGTTTCTATCCAGATTTCAAATTTTCCTGAACTAGTTTAAGAATGATGACACAAATCTATAAAACATTCATCATGACCTATGAATTAGACATACCAAAAAAAAAAAAAAAAGACTGCATTAAACAAAAAATCAACACCATGAACTATGAATGACACTTGGATAGGTGGAAAATATATGTTGAGATGGTCCAAGTTGGCACAGCCATGATGGATTCTTTCTCACTCCATGCTTGTTGGTTAATCAAACACAAATGAGGTGACATCATTGAGTGTTTGCAGCCCCTTCCACACTGGCCAATACATTCTTGAAATATACCATTCTCTCTCCTCCCTGCGTTAACCCACAATTAGCTAGGTAATATTAGGAAGAAAGAGAGAATTATAACACAAATCACCTTAAATAGCATAATCCTTATTGAATTTTGTACTAAGATTTTTCAAGTTAATAAATAATTCTATCATTTTTTCGTTTCTATCCAGATTTCAAATTTTCCTGAACTAGTTTAAGAATGATGACACAAATCTATAAAACATTCATCATGACCTATGAATTAGACATACCAAAAAAAAAAAAAAAAGACTGCATTAAACAAAAAATCAACACCATGAACTATGAATGACACTTGGATAGGTGGAAAATATATGTTGAGATGGTCCAAGTTGGCACAGCCATGATGGATTCTTTCTCACTCCATGCTTGTTGGTTAATCAAACACAAATGAGGTGACATCATTGAGTGTTTGCAGCCCCTTCCACACTGGCCAATACATTCTTGAAATATACCATTCTCTCTCCTCCCTGCGTTAACCCACAATTAGCTAGGTAATATTAGGAAGAAAGAGAGAATTATAACACAAATCACCTTAAATAGCATAATCCTTATTGAATTTTGTACTAAGATTTTTCAAGTTAATAAATAATTCTATCATTTTTTCGTTTCTATCCAGATTTCAAATTTTCCTGAACTAGTTTAAGAATGATGACACAAATCTATAAAACATTCATCATGACCTATGAATTAGACATACCAAAAAAAAAAAAAAAAGACTGCATTAAACAAAAAATCAACACCATGAACTATGAATGACACTTGGATAGGTGGAAAATATATGTTGAGATGGTCCAAGTTGGCACAGCCATGATGGATTCTTTCTCACTCCATGCTTGTTGGTTAATCAAACACAAATGAGGTGACATCATTGAGTGTTTGCAGCCCCTTCCACACTGGCCAATACATTCTTGAAATATACCATTCTCTCTCCTCCCTGCGTTAACCCACAATTAGCTAGGTAATATTAGGAAGAAAGAGAGAATTATAACACAAATCACCTTAAATAGCATAATCCTTATTGAATTTTGTACTAAGATTTTTCAAGTTAATAAATAATTCTATCATTTTTTCGTTTCTATCCAGATTTCAAATTTTCCTGAACTAGTTTAAGAATGATGACACAAATCTATAAAACATTCATCATGACCTATGAATTAGACATACCAAAAAAAAAAAAAAAAAGACTGCATTAAACAAAAAATCAACACCATGAACTATGAATGACACTTGGATAGGTGGAAAATATATGTTGAGATGGTCCAAGTTGGCACAGCCATGATGGATTCTTTCTCACTCCATGCTTGTTGGTTAATCAAACACAAATGAGGTGACATCATTGAGTGTTTGCAGCCCCTTCCACACTGGCCAATACATTCTTGAAATATACCATTCTCTCTCCTCCCTGCGTTAACCCACAATTAGCTAGGTAATATTAGGAAGAAAGAGAGAATTATAACACAAATCACCTTAAATAGCATAATCCTTATTGAATTTTGTACTAAGATTTTTCAAGTTAATAAATAATTCTATCATTTTTTCGTTTCTATCCAGATTTCAAATTTTCCTGAACTAGTTTAAGAATGATGACACAAATCTATAAAACATTCATCATGACCTATGAATTAGACATACCAAAAAAAAAAAAAAAAAACTGCATTAAACAAAAAATCAACACCATGAACTATGAATGACACTTGGATAGGTGGAAAATATATGTTGAGATGGTCCAAGTTGGCACAGCCATGATGGATTCTTTCTCAATCCATGCTTGTTGGCTAAATGCAGAGGGTTAATCAAACACAAATGAGGTGACATCATTGAGTGTTGCAGCCCCTTCCACACTGGCCAATACATTCTTGAAATATACCATTCCCTCTCCTCCCTGCGTTAACCCACAATTAGCTAGGTAATATTAGGAAGAAAGAGAGAATTATAACACAAATCACCTAAATAGCATAATCCTTATTGAATTTTGTACTAAGATTTTTCAAGTTAATATATAATTCTATCATTATCGTTAAAAAAAGAGACTAACAAAATACTAATTTTTTTGTACTTTAGTACAAAATTTAATAATTTTTTTATACTTTAGTGTAAAGTTTAGTAACCTTTTGTGTTGTTTAGTCATCCACGTTGTTAGTCACGTTAACATCCTATTAGCTTATTTTAATGACAATTTACAGTAGTTATAAAATTGTATACTAAATTAAAATTTAGTAACCTTTTAGCTACACATTAAAGTTTAATGACCTTTTTTGTACTAAAATTTTTCAAGTTAGTATACAATTCTAACACTACTATCAATTGTCGTTAAAAAAGTCTAATGAAATGCTGACTTTTTTGTACTTTAGTACAAAATTTAATGACCTTTTTGTATCTTAGTGTAAAGTTTAATGACTTTTTTGTATTTATGTGTAAAGTTTAGTGACCATTTGTGTTATTTAGTCATCCACGTTATGAGCCACATTAACATCCTGTTAGCTTATTTTAACGATAATTTATAATAATTATGGAATTGTATACTAAATTAAAATTTAGTAACCTTTTGGCTACACATTGAAGTTTAATAACCTGTTTCTATATCTTGGTGCAAATTTTAGTGACCATTTATGTTATTTAGTTAACACAAATTACACAAGTGAAGGGGCATGAAATGAGCAATTGGATGGTGTCCACATTATTTTCGAAATGGTATCTCTAATACCTAGAAGACAAAAATTATAAACTTGTATTTATAAATAGTTAAGTAGCACTTAGTTTTGACTCAATAGCTGTTATTTTTACTTCAATTATTAGCATTTTGTGAACTCCAATACCTTAGCTTCTATTACAACACCATATCAAGCCTTAATCCTATTAGCGTGACCAACTACATGAATTCTAGATTGCCAATAATTTTCATCTATTATTGTATCTTCTATAAAGCCCTTGCAACTCTGTATCTTAGCTTTTAATGATTAGCGAAAACTTCACAAGCATTATAAGGTACTAACGATGCAAAAGCAAAAAAGAGAGTATTCATGAGAAATACACTAGTTTTCTCATGATTCTCGTTTTAGGGTTTCATAGAAGAAATGTTTGATTAGTTTTATTTGCAAATCTTCAGTTTCATCTACAAATTGCGTGAGGCAACTTGACTTGGTTGAAAAATGGGGAGAAAGAAACCCCCAAGGCATAGGTCAAATGATTGAGTTACGATAAATTGAGATTCACACCAGTAGATCGTGGGTTTAATTTTTTTCCCTATGCAATAAGGCAAAATCTCCACTTGCGATTTACCTCTTCTACTAAAATCGAGGGCATGAGCAACAGAGGACCACGCAAGAGCGATAATCTCAAGATGGGAAGATAGAAAGAATTCTCTGAAAATGAAACCATATCGATAACTTATCTAGAACAGAACAAACTAATATAAAGTAGAAGACAAAAATAATTGCTCTTTGCCACAAGAGGTTGAGAATGCTAACAATAGTTGACGACATTTTTGAGGAAATGAACTATAGGCCAATAGTGATGTCTAATACTATAAAAGATTGAAAATTGAAAACTAGGATAAAAGGTTACTATCTTACCTGAATAGATGCTTGCTTAGATTTTTGTAAATAGTTCTAAATAAGTTTATCATTTTCACTTTTTTTTTTAAATTAAAAAAAGAAGACTTTTATTTTTTATTTTTTTTTGTAATGTAGGAAACTTGAGGGGCCCTTTGATCACAGACAACCTTCAGCTCAGACCTATGTCACTTTTTCTAAAACCCACGGTCCACTTGCTCTATAGCCAGGGGCGGAGCTAGGATTTTGATTCAATGTGGGCAAAATTAAATATAAAAAATATAATTTAAAAAATAAGACAATAATAATAATATTAAAATACAAAAACTTTTTACAATTGTTTCTTATGGCTTTTCATACTTTAATAACTTCACATAATGATCTCATTATCAATTTTATTAAATACATAATTTTCAACGCACACAAGTAAGTTATCATTCATCTATTAGTCTCCAATTTTACTACGCAATCGATTCTTCACAATGTTCATTGCAGAAAATATTCTTTCAGTTGTAACAGTAGCAACCGAAAGAGTTAATGCTAAAGTCACAAACTTGTAAACTAATGGGTACATTATATTTTTTTTTGTCACAACCAACTTTTGTGCAAGTTCATTGAGTTCTCGTAATTCTTCTAACTCTTTTTTAAAAAACAGTTTATGAAAAATTATTTGAGTGTTTGGTTTATTAATATAAAATATTATTTTTTAAATATATGAAAACTTAAATAAAAATTTGGCTCAGTGGGGGCAATTGCCTTGACTGCGCCTCATGTGGCTCCGCCCTTGTCCATAGTTTTAGGTGAACGGATAGATTCGTCACAAGTTAATGCCCAAGGGCTTGACCTCTCGAATAGACATAAACAATTACATAATCTCACACAGAAACATATTTAAATCCACGATCTCGTGGTATACCAATCTTGTTATTCTCATCATGTTTGAACTCTTGATTACATCTCTGGTATGATCAGATTAAAGCATAGATTAAGGGGGAAAAGAAAGATATTTTAATGTAGTTGAGTCCCAACTATTTTTGCGCTCAGTTTGTAATAAAATAATAAATTAAATAGAATTTTGAATAAAAAACACTATAAACCCTCCCTCAATACAATTTGTACACTAACCAAATTAAGAATCATCTCAATCTTGATTATTCTATATAATTAATCACACATTTTTTAAAATTCCATTTATAGAGCAATTAATAATAATATAACTATCTTTTTTGATTGGGTCTAGATTGTTCCTAAATGTAAAAATCAATCTACTTGAAAATAATAATTATTTAATCTAAGTGTGGTGATATAAGCAATCCAAATAAAGAAATAACAATCTTTTTAAACTCTTCTAAGGAACCTAAGTATCTATTAATGAATGCTTGGATTGGATCCACTCTTAACATGATTATATTAAATACAAAAATTAAGAAAAAAAAATAAGAACAATAATGAAATAATCTACCAAATATAATTTTGAAAAAGAACAATAAAACTGTCATATAATGTTTATACGAAGATAATTACAAACCTTCAATAACCCAATTTTAGAACAAAACTAAGAAGGAAAATGCTACTTCGCCCAAATGGTTGACGCACCGGCTTACTGAAAGCTCCAAATGATTATTTTGTCCCTATTTCAAAATTTAAAGATGAAAATGCCCTTATATAAGAAATCCATCTCTCGTATTCCCACCCCTCTCTTTCTCTATCTATCTCTCTCTCTGTCCTCTGTGAAAGAGCCGCCGGCCACCGTGCGACCGCCGAAGGCGACCGCGCGACTCCCGCCCCTCTCTCTCTCTCTCTCTTTGTCAAAGAGCCACCGGCCACCGTGCGATGTCTGTAAATCCGTCCGACCTCTGTGCAACCGCCGACCAGGTAAGATCTACAGCGATGTTTGGTGATTTTTTAGCAGTTCATTTTTGTGTTATTTAGCATTGCATTGCATTGTGTGATTTTGGGTTTTTGAGAATTGATACAACCCATCGAAGCACACTGTTGGAACAATATGTGTTATTTGTGTTATTTTTAGTGTTTTTGAACATTGCATTGTACCGATGTCTGGAGTGGGAAGATGAACGGACTTTGGGCGGACCTCATCGGCGATGAAGTCCGCCCGAGGTCCGTTCGTCCTCGAACGGGGTTGGGCGGACTTTATCGAGGATGAAGTTCGCCACAACATTTTTTTTTTTTATTTTTTGATACTTACAAGTTGTAATATTATTCTTGATGTGGTGTGTATGGTGTACTGATCCAATTGCTGTTTTGTATTGTTTTGGTTTTTTATACAGATGGATTCGCAAAATAGGCAATATACTTATGTTCACGATGACCGGGTACTGCCCCCGGGAACACGGGCTACTACACACTGTGGGATAAACCAACTTGGGCCAGTTCGACTTGCTCTCGGCCATTATAACATGCTGGAAATATTCATAACGGGCCCACTCAGTTATTTCCTTAAGATCCCCCTATCCCTTCAAATGTCTGCGCTACAACTAATCTACCAAGTTTTGCTTAGGGAGGTGACATTTCCTAAGGCCCGTGACGATGAAATGTGGTTTGAGATTGGTGGGGAAACATATAGGTACAGGAAGTAGGAGTTCATCCTAATAAGTGGACTCTGATTCGGCCGAATTAATAAGCAATTGTTGGGAGCGAGGCCCGTGGGGGATGACAGTTTATGGACACGACTATTCCCATCTCAACAGTTGGTGTCCAGACATGACATAAATGTTGTATTCACTAGAGAGAATCTGGCTGCAGACGATGTCCTGAAGCTGGGTTATATTTCAGTGGTGAACATGATATTATTGGGGCACGATGAGCGAAAGAATGTGCCTGATATGTTGTGGACGATGATTGAAGATTTAGAAGCATTTCAGGCATTCCCGTGGGGCACATATATATATAGCCAGAGTCTATATTTCCTTCGTCTTGCTACTAAGGTTGAGAAGCGGAGCGGTCAGTCTGGAAAGAAAGTGAACATTTATGGATTTGTCTGGGCATTTCAGGTACAATCAGTAACATATTACTTTATTTAATTACGAAATCATTTATTTGGAAAGAAAGTGAACATTTATGGATTGTTTTGTATTTTGTATTTTTTTTATTATAAAACTTCTTTTTGTCTATAGTGGTGGTTGATTGAGACATTTCCTTGGGTTCAAGGAACATGGGCTCAAAGAGTACCCATCACAACCATGATTCCCAGATGCAGGAAGTGGCTATCTAGCAAGAGGCCTAAACAAATTAATTATGATGAATGTCTTAATAAGGTAAGTGTTCAACCTAACTGATGCTCCAACCACGCTCTGATACCAAACTGTAACGCCCCGCTGCCACTTACGGGTGTTACTCGTGAACAATCACCCGGATTGTCCACCTGCCCGGCCTTTGGTGAAGGGTGGACCATGTTTCAAGACGAAACGCCCTAGGTGGGAACTAGGCTAGTCCTTCCCTTCCCGGAACCCCAAGATTCACTAGCAGAATTGGGCTTTAACCACACCACATAGGCTAATAAAGAAAATCTACTTCAAACGCCCAATCGCCATTTTCTCATTTTTATTTAATTCTTTTCCATCCAAGAATTTTATCGGGCTCCATAAATCACCATTTAAATTAATCCCTTGATTGATTTCTAATTTTGGAGGAAAAAATCAAATTTTCAATTTTCCAAAATTTCGGCATTTTCTCCAAAAATGCCCGAAAAATCCATTTATTTTGAAAATTCCTCGGTGGCCCAAAATCAATTAAGAAATGGCCCCAAATCCCCTAAAAAATCCAATTTTTTTAAAAAATTGGGCGACGGGGCCCACTGGCACGCCTGGGGCCCGCGCGGGGCCCCGCTGGGCGCTGGTCGCGCGGGCTGGCTGCGCACGTCGCGCGCTCGCCCGCGCGCGTGCCCGCGCGGGCGGCCTTACCTGCGCGCACGGGGCTGCTGCTGGCTGCTTCCAGCAGCCTCCTGCTGCTCCTTCACTCCTTTTTTTTTTCTTTGGGCTTTAAAAACCCAAATTTCCCAGAAATTTAAAATATATAAAAATACTACACTTCCATCAATTTTAGCCTCTTTTCTCCAAAAATTAAGACTTAAACCATAACCTTGATGCTTTCAAAACATTCCAAAATAAGATTTCACCAAAACTTAGGCTTCCACATGCCATAAGCCATAATCCAATAACTTACCTTCTAAATGAAAACATACATTCCAAGATATAAAATACACACATGCCCTTGGGCTTTAACAAGCCATCATCAAACAAATGAAATTACATTCCATAAATTAAACATATCAACATAGGCTTCCATAAGCCATAACATACACTTTAGATATCTTGATTTCGGAGCACTCCCTGCAATCGATTCGATTACTCATAATTATACCGAAAATCAAGTTAAACCCCTAATCTTGTTAATATTTCAATTACAATTCCAAATAAAACTACACTTAAAACCATGTGAAATTATCTTCATTCCACCATTTAAAATTGAGAAAAAAAAAAGAAATTTTTTTTCGACCAAAGACGGGAAAAAATAAAGAAATTACGCTTACGTCCTATTGTTCGATTTGATCGCTAGTAATTTTGTTTCAACATTAAACAAGCAAAAGGTTGTTCTAATAACAAAATTAAAGTGTATTTTGAGTTCAATTGAGTTTTTGTAAACGAATTACGACGATTCGACATTTCGGCCAGAATTTTTGCTGCACAAAAACTATTTCCGATCAGATTTTTTTCGATGTCATAATAATCGTCTCGAAATTCTGGTTCGTTTCATATAATTTTTTCTAGATATCTTGATCTCGAAGCACTCCCTGCAATCGATTCGGTTACTCATAATTGTACCGAAAATCAAGTTAAACCCCTAATCTTGTGAGTATTTCAATTACACTTCCAAATAAAACTACACTTAAAACCATATGAAATTAACTTCATTCCACCATAGAAAATTGAGAAAAAAAAAAAAAAATTCGACCAAATACAGGAAAAATGAAGAAATTACGCTTACGTCCTATTGTTCTATTTGATTGCTAGTACTTTTGTTTCAACATTAAACAAGCAAAATGTTGTTCTAATAACAAAATTAAAGTGTATTTTGAGTTCAATTGACTTTTTGTAAACGAATTACGACGATTCGACTTTTCGGCTGGAATTTTAGCTGCACAAAAAATTGTTTCCGATCAGATTTTTATCGATGTCATAATAATTGTATCCAAATTCTGGTTCGTTTCATATAATTTTTTTTAGATATCTTGATTTCGCAGCACTCCTTGCAATCGATTCGGTTACTCATAATTATACCAAAAATCAAGTTAAACCCCCTAATCTTGTGAATATTTCAATTACACTTCCAAATAAAACTACACTTAAAACCATATGAAATTATCTTCATTCCACCATTGAAAATTGAGAAAAAAAAAAGAAATTTTTTTTTTGACCAAAGACGGGAAAAATGAAGAAATTACGCTTACGTCCTATTGTTCGATTTGATTGCTAGTACTTTTGTTTCAACATTAAACAAGCAAAAAGTTGTTCTAATAACAAAATTAAAGTGTATTTTGAGTTTAATTGACCTTTTGTAAACGAATTACGACGATTCGACTTTTCGGCCGGAATTTTAGCTGCACAAAAAACTGTTTCCGATCAGATTTTTTTCGATGTCATAATAATCGTCTCGAAATTCTGGTTCGTTTCATATAATTTTTTTTAGATATCTTGATTTCGCAGCACTCCCTACAATCGATTCGGTTACTCATAATTGTACCGAAAATCAAGTTAAACCCCTAATCTTGTGAATATTTCAATTACACTTCGAAATAAAACTACACTTAAAATCATATGAAATTATCTTCATTCCACCATTTAAAATTCAGAAAAAAAAAAGAAATTTTTTTTTCGACCAAAGACGGGAAAAATGAAGAAATTACGCTTACGTCCTGTTGGTCGATTTGATCGCTAGTAATTTTGTTTCAACATTAAACAAGCAAAAGGTTGTTCTAATAACCAAATTAAAGTGTATTTTGAGTTCAATTGACTTTTTGTAAACGAATTACTACGATTCGACTTTTCGGTCAGAATTTTAGCTACACAAAAAATTGTTTCCGATCAGATTTTTTTCGATGTCATAATAATCGTCTCCAAATTCTGGTTCGTTTCATATAATTTTTTTTAGATATCTTGATTTCGGAGCACTTCCTGCAATCGATTCGGTTACTCATAATTGTACCGAAAATCAAGTTAAACCCCTAATCTTATGAATATTTCAATTACACTTCCAGATAAAACTACACTTAAAAACCATATGAGATTATCTTCATTCCACCATTGAAAATTTAGAAAAAAAAAAAAAAATTTCAACCAAAGACAGGAAAAATGATGAAATTACGCTTACGTCCTATTGGTCGATTTGATCGCTAGTAATTTTGTTTGAACATTAACCAAGCAAAAGGTTGTTCTAATAAGAAAATTAAAGTGTATTTTGAGTTCAACTGACTTTTTGCAAACGAATTACGGCGATTCGACTTTTCAGCTGGAATTTTAGCTGCACAAAAAACTGTTTCCGATCAGATTTTTTTCGATGTGATAATAATCGCCTCGAAATTCTGGTTCGTTTCATATAATTTTTTTTAGATATCTGGATTTCGGAGCACTCCCTGCAATCGATTCGGTTACTCATAATTGTACCGAAAATCAAGTTAAACCCCTAATGTTGTGAATATTTCAATTACACTTCCAAATAAAACTACACTTAAAACCATATGAAATTATCTTCATTCCACCATTTCAAATTGAGAAAAAAAAAAGACATTTTTTTTTTCGACCAAAGACTTGAAAAATGAAGAAATTACGCTTACGTCCTATTATTCGATTTGATTGCTAGTAATTTTGTTTCAACATTAAACAAGAAAAAGGTTGTTCTAATAACAAAATTAAAGAGTATTTTGAGTTCAATTGATTTTTTGTAAACAAATTACGACGATTCGACTGTTCGGCCGGAATTTTAGCTGCACAAAAAACTGTTTCCGATCAGATTTTTTTCGATGTCATAATAATCGTCTCCAAATTCTAGTTCGTTTCATATAATTTTTTTTAGATATCTTGATTTCGGAGCACTCCCTGCAATCGATTCGGTTACTCATAATTGTACCGAAAATCAAGTTAAACCCCTAATCTTGTGAATATTTCAATTACACTTCCAAATAAAACTACACTTAAAACCATATGATATTATCGTCATTCGACCATTGAAAATTGAGAAAAAAAAAAAATGAAATTTCGGCCAAAGATGGGAAAAATGAAGAAATTACGCTTACGTCCTATTGTTCTATTTTATTGCTAGTACTTTTGTTTCAACATTAAACAAGCAAAATGTTGTTCTAATAACAAAATTAAAGTGTATTTTGAGTTCAATTGACTTTTTATAAACGAATTACGACGATTCGACTTTTCGGCTGGAATTTTAGCTGCACAAACAACTGTTTCCGATCAGATTTTTTTCGATGTCATAATAATCGTCTCGAAATTCTGGTTCGTTTCATATAATTTTTTTTAGATATCTTGATTTCGGAGCACTCCCTGCAATCGATTCGGTTACTCATAATTATACCGAAAATCAAGTTAAACCCCTAATCTTGTGAATATTTCAATTACACTTCCAAATAAAACTACACTTAAAACCATATGAAATTATCTTCATTCCACCATTTAAAATTGAGAAAAATATTTTTTTTTTTTCGGCTAAAGACGGGAAAAATAAAGAAATTACGCTTACGTCCTATTAGTCGATTTGATCGCTAGTAATTTTGTTTCAACATTAAACAAGCAAAAGGTTGTTCTAATAACCAAATTAAAGTGTAATTTGAGTTCAATTGACTTTCTGTAAACAAATTACGACGATTCGACTTTTCGGCCGGAATTTTAGCTGCATAAAAAACTGTTTCCGATCAGAATTTTTTCGATGTCATAATAATCGTCTCCAAATTTTGGTTCGTTTCATATAATTTTTTTTAGATATCTTGATTTCAGAGCACTCCCTGCAATCGATTCGATTACTCATAATTGTACCGAAAATCAAGTTAAACCCCTAATCTTGTTAATATTTCAATTACACTTCCAAATAAAATTACACTTAAAACCATATGAAATTATTTTCATTCCACCATTGAAAATAGAGAAAAAAAAAAAAAAAATCGACTAAAGACAGGAAAAATGAAGAAATTACGCTTACGTCCTATTGTTCTATTTGATTGTTAGTACTTTTGTTTCAACATTAAACAAGCAAAATGTTGTTCTAATAACAAAATTAAAGTGTATTTTGAGTTCAATTGACTTTTTGAAAACGAATTACGACGATTCTACTTTTTGGCCGGAATTTTTGCTACACAAAAAATTGTTTCCGATCAGATTTTTTTCAATGTCATAATAATCGTCTCCAAATTCTGGTTCGTTTCATATAATTTTTTTTAGATATCTTGATTTCAGAGCACTCCCTGCAATCGATTCGGTTACTCATAATTGTACCGAAAATCAAGTTAAACCCCTAATCTTGTGAATATTTCAAATACAACTCCAAATAAAAGTACACTTAAAACCATATGAAATTATCTTCATTCCACCATTGAAAATTGAGAAAAAAAAAAAAAAAAATTCGACCAAAGACAGGAAAAATGAAGAAATTACGCTTACGTCCTATTGTTCGATTTGATTGCTAGTACTTTTGTTTCAACATTAAACAAGCAAAAGGTTGTTATAATAACAAAATTAAAGTGTATTTTGAGTTCAATTGACTTTTTGTAAAGGAATTACGACGATTCGACTTTTCGGCTGGAATTGTAGTTGTACAAAAAACTGTTTCAGATCAGATTTTTTTCGAAGTCATAATAATCGTATCAAAATTCTGGTTCGTTTCATATAATTTTTTTAGATATCTTGATTTCGGAGCACTCCCTGCAATCCATTCGGTTACTCATAATTGTACCGAAAATCAAGTTAAACCCCTAATGTTGTGAATATTTCAATTACACTTCCAAATAAAACTACACTTAAAACCATATGAAATTATCTTCATTCCACCATTGAAAATTGAGAAAAAAAAAAAAGAAATTTTTTTTTCTACCAAAGACGGGGAAAATGAAAAAATTACGCTTACGTCCTATTGTTCGATTTGATGGCTAGTACTTTTGTTTCAACATTAAACAAGCAAAATGTTGTTCTAATAACAAAATTAAAGTGTATTTTGAGTTCAATTGACCTTTTGGAAATGAATTACAACGATTCGACTTTTCGACCGGAATTTTTACTGCACAAAAAACTGTTTCCGATCAGATTTTTTTCGATGTCATAATAATCGTCTCGAAATTCTGGTTCGTTTCATATAATTTTTTTTAGATATCTTGATTTCGGAGCACTCCCTGCAATCCATTTGGTAACTCATAATTGTATCGAAAATCAAGTTAAACCCCTAATCTTGTGAATATTTCAATTACTCTTCCGAATAAAACTACACTTAAAACCATATGAAATTATCTTCATTCCACCATTTCAAATGGAGAAAAAAAAAAGAAATTTTTTTTTCGACCAAAGACGGAAAAAATGAAGAAATTACGTTTACGTCCAATTGTTCGATTTGATCGCTAGTAATTTTGTTTCAACATTAAACAAGCAAAATGTTGTTCTAATAACCAAATTAAAGTGTATTTTGAGTTCAATTGAGTTTTTGTAAACGAATTACTACGATTCAACTTTTCGTCCAGAATTTTAGCTGCACAAAAAACTGTTTCCGATTCGATTTTTTTCGATGTCATAATAATCGTCTCGAAATTCTGGTTTGTTTCATATAATTTTTTTTAGATAACTTGATTTCGGAGCACTTCCTGCAATAGATTCGGTTACTCATAATTATACCGAAAATCAAGTTAAACCCCTAATCTTGTGAATATTTCAATTACACTTCCAAATAAAATTACATTTAAAACCATAAGAAACTATCTTCATTCCACCATTGAAAATTTAGAAAAAAAAAAAAAAAAAATTTTCAACCAAAGACGGGAAAAATGAAGATATTACGCTTACGTCCTTTTGTTTGATTTAATCAAAGTACTTTTGTTTCAACATTAAACAAGCAAAAGGTTGTTCTAATAACAAAATTAAAGGGCATTTTGAGTTCAATTGACTTTTTGTAAACGAATTACGACGATTAGACTTTTAGGTCGGAATTTTAACTGCACAAAAAACTGTTTCCGATCAGATTTTTTTCGATGTCATAATAATCGTCTCGAAATTCTGGTTCGTTTCATATAATTTTTTTTCTAGATATCTTGATTTCGGAGCACTCCCTGCAATCGATTCGGTTACTCATAATTGTACCGAAAATCAAGTTAAACCCCTAATTTTGTGAATATTTCAATTTCACTTCCAAATAAAACTACACTTAAAACCATATGAAATTATCTTCATTCCACCATTCAAAATTGAGAAAAAAAAAAAAAAAACAAATTCGACCAAAGTCGGGAAAAATGATGAAATTACTCTTACATCCTATTGTTCGATTTTGTTGGTAGTACTTTTGTTTCAATATTAAACAAGCACAAGGGTGTTATAATAACAAAATTAAATTGTATTTTGAGTTCAATTGACTTTTCGTAAACGAATCACGACGATTCTACTTTTCGGCCAGAATTTTTGCTACACAAAAAACTGTTTACGATCAGATTTTTTTCAATGTCATAATAATCGTCTCCAAATTCTGGTTCGTTTCATATAATTTTTTTTAGATATCTTGATTTCGGAGCACTCCCTGCAATCGATTCGATTACTCATAATTGTACCGAAAATCAAGTAAAAACCCCTAATCTTGTGAATATTTCAATTACACTTCCAAATAAAACAACACTTAAATCATATGAAATTATCCTCATTCCACCATTGAAAATTGAGAGAAAAAAAAAAAAAATTTTGGACCAGTGACGGCAAAAATGAAGAAATTTCGTTTACGTCCTATTGTTCGATTTGATCGCTAGTAATTTTGTTTCAACATTAAACAAGCAAAAGATTGTTCTAATAACCAAATTAAAGTGTAATTTGAGTTCAATTGACTTTTTGTAAACCAATTACGACGAATCGACTTTTCGGCCAGAATTTTAGCTTCACAAAAAACTGTTTCCGATCAGATTTTTTTCGATATCATAAAAATCGTCTCCAAATTCTGGTTCGTTTCATATAATTTTTTTTAGATATCTTGATTTCAGAGCACTCCCTGCAATCGATTCGATTACTCAAAATTGTACCGAAAATCAAGTTAAACCCCTAATCTTGTTAATATTTCAATTACACTTCCAAATAAAACTACACTTAAAACCATATGAAATTATCTTCATTCCACCATTGAAAATTGAGAAAAAAAAAAAAAAATCCACCAAAGGCAGGAAAAATGCAGAAATTACGCTTACGTCCTATTGTTCGATTTGATAGCTAGTACTTTTGTTTCAACATTAAACAAGCAAAATGTTGTTATAATAACAAAATTAAAGTGTATTTTGAGTTCAATTGACTTTTTGTAAAGGAATTACGACGATTCGACTTTTCGGCTGGAATTTTAGCTGCACAAAAAACTGTTTCCGATCAGATTTTTTTCGAAGTCATAATAATCGTATCCAAATTCTGGTTCGTTTCATATAATTTTTTTTAGATATCTTGATTTTGGAGCACTCCCTACAATCGATTCGGTTACTCATAATTATACCGAAAATCAAGTTAAACCCCTAATGTTGTGAATATTTCAATTACACTTCCAAATAAAACTACACTTAAATCATATGAAATTATCCTCATTCCACCATTTAAAATTGAGAAAAAAAAAAAAAATTTTGGACCAATGACGGCAAAAATGAAGAAAGTACCCTTACGTCCTATTGTTCGATTTGATTGCTAGTACTTTTGTTTCAACATTAAAAAAGCAAAAGGTTGTTCTAATAACAAAATTAAAGTGTATTTTGAGTTCAATTGACAATTTGTAAACGAATTACGACGATTCGACTTTTCGGCCGAAATTTTTGTTGCACAAAAAACTGTTTCTGATCAGGTTTTTTTCGATGGCATAATAATCGTCTCGAAATTCTGGTTCGTTTCATATAATTTTTTTTTAGATATCTTGATTTCGGAGCACTCCCTGCAATCGATTCGGTTACTCATAATTGTACCGAAAATCAAGTTAAATCCCCTAATTTTTTGAATATTTCAATTACACTTCCAAATTAAACTACACTTAAAACCATATGAAATTATCTTCATTCCACCATCTAAAATTGAGAAAAAAAAAAAGAAAATTTTTTTTCGACCAAAGACGGGAATAATGTAGAAATTACGCTTACGTCCTATTGGTCGATTTGATCGCTAGTAATTTTGTTTCAACATTAAACAAGCAAAAGGTTATTCTAATAACAAAATTAAAGTGTATTTTTAGTTTAATTGACTTTTTGTAAACGAATTACTACGATTCGACTTGTCGGCCAGAATTTTAGATGCACAAAAAACTGTTTCCGATCAGATTTTTTTCGATGTCATAATAATAGTCTCCAAATTCTGGTTTGTTTCATATAATTTTTTTTAGATATCTTGATTTCGAAACACACCCTGCAATCGATTCGGTTACTCATAATTGTACCGAAAAGCAAGTTAAACCCCTAATCCTGTGAATATTTCAATTACACTTCCAAATAAAACTACACTTAAAACCATATGAGATTATCTCCATTCCACCATTGAAAATTGAGAAAAAAAAAAAAAAAAATTTCGACCAAAGACGGGAAAAACAAAAAAATTCGGTTACGTCCTATTGTTCGATTTGATTGCTAGTACTTTTGTTTCAACATTAAACAAGCAAAAGGTTGTTATAATAACAAAATTAAAGTGTATTTTGAGTTCAATTGACTTTTTGTAAAGGAATTATGACGATTCGACTTTTCGGCTGGAATTTTAGCTGCACAAAAAACTATTTCCGATCAGATTTTTTTTGAAGCCATAATAATCGTATCAAAATTCTGGTTCGTTTCATATAATTTTTTTTAGATATCTTGATTTTGGAGCACTCCCTGCAATCGATTCGGTTACTCATAATTGTACCGAAAATCAAGTTAAACCCCTAATGTTGTGAATATTTCAATTACATTTCCAAATAAAACTACACTTAAAACCATATGAAATTATCTTCATTCCACCATTGAAAATTGAGAAAAAAAAAAGATTTTTTTTTTTGACCAAAGACGAAAAAAATGAAGAAATTACGCTTACGTCCTATTGTTAGATTTGATCGCTAGTACTTTTGTTTCAACATTAAACAAGCAAAACGTTATTCTAATAACAAAATTAAACTGTATTTTGAGTTCAATTGACTTTTTGTAAACGAATTACTACGATTCGACTTTTCGGCCGGAATTTTTGCTGCACAAAAAACTGTTTCTGATCAGATTTTTTTCGATGTCATTATAATCGTCTCGAAATTCTGGTTCGTTTCATATAATTGTTTTTAGATATCTTGATTTCGGAGCACTCCCTGCAATCGATTCGGTTATTCTTAATTGTACCGAAAAGAAAGTTAAACCCCTAATCTTGTGAATATTTCAGTTACACTTCCAAATAAACTACACTTAAAACGATATGAAATTATCTTCATTCCACCATTTAAAATTGAAAAGAAAAAAAAAAAAATTTTCTTTTTGACTAAAGACGGGAAAAATGAAGAAATTACGCTTACGTCCTATTGTTCGATTTGATCGCTAATAATTTTGTTTTAACATTAAACAAACAAAAGGTTGTTCTAATAACAAAATTTCAGTTTATTTTGAGTTCAATTCAGTTGTTTTAAACAAATTACTACGATTTGACTTTTCGCCCAGAATTTTAGCTGCACAAAAAACTGTTTGCAATCAGGTTTATTTCGATGTCATAATAATCGTCTCGAAATTCTGGTTCGTTTCATATAATTTTTTTTAGATATCTTGATTTCGGAGCACTCTCTACAATCGATTCGGTCACTCATAATTATACAAAAAATCAAGTTAAACCCCTACTCATGTGTATATTTCAATTACACTTCGAAATAAAACTACACTTAAAACCAAATGAAATTATCTTCATTCCACCTTTGAAAATTGAGAAAAAAAAAAAATCGACAAAAGATGGGAAAAATGAAGAAATTACGCTTACGTCTTATTGTTCGATTTGATTGCTAGTACTTTTGTTTCAACATTAAACAAGTAAAAGGTTGTTCTAATAACAAAATTAAAGTGCATTTTGAGTTCAATTGACTATTTGTAAACGAATTACGACGATTCGACTTTTAGGCCGAAATTTTTGTTGCACAAAAAACTGTTTCTGATCAGATTTTTTTCGATGGCATAATAATCGTCTCGAAATTCTGGTTCGTTTCATATAATTTCTTTTTAGATATCTTGATTTTGGTGCAATCCCTACAATCGATTCGGTTACTCATAATTGTACCGAAAATCAAGTTAAATCCCCTAATTTTGTGAATATTTCAATTACACTTCCAAATAAAACAACACTTAAAACCATATGAAATTATCTTCATTCCACCATCAAAAATTGTGAAAAAAAAAAAAAGAAATTTTTTTTTCGACCAAAGACGGGAAAAATATAGAAATTACGCTTACGTCCTATTGGTCGATTGGATCGCTAGTAATTTTGTTTCAACATTAAACAAGCAAAAGGTTGTTCTAATAACAAAATTAAAGTGTATTTTTAGTTTAATTGACTTTTTGTAAACGAATTACTACGATTCGACTTTTAGGCCAGAATTTTAGATGCACAAAAAACTGTTTCCGATCAGATTTTTTTCGATGTCATAATAATAGTCTCCAAATTCTGGTTTGTTTCATATAATTTTTTTTAGATATCTTGATTTCGAAACACTCCCTGCAATCGATTCGGTTACTCATAATTGTACTGAAAAGCAAGTTAAACCCCTAATCCTGTGAATATTTCAATTACACTTCCAAATAAAACTACACTTAAAACCATATGAGATTATCTTCATTCCACCATTGAAAATTGAGAAAAAAAAAAAAAAATTTTCGACCAAAGTCGGGAAAAATGATGAAATTACTCTTACATCCTATTGTTCGATTTTGTTGGTAGTACTTTTGTTTCAACATTAAACAAGCACAAGGGTGTTATAATAACAAAATTAAATTGTATTTTGATTTCAATTGACTATTTGTAAACGAATTACTACGATTCGACTTTTCGGCCGGAATTTTAGATGCACAAAAAACTGTTTCCGTTCAGATTTTTTTCGATGTCATAATAATCGTCTCGAAATTCTGGTTCGTTTCATATAATTTTTTTAGATATCTTGATTTCGGAGCACTCCCTACAATCGATTCGATTACTCATAATTGTACCGAAAATCAAGTAAAAACCCCTAATCTTGTGAATATTTCAATTACACTTCCAAATAAAACAACACTTAAATCATATGAAATTATCCTCATTCCACCATTGAAAATTGAGAGAAAAAAAAAAAATTTTTGGACCAGTGACGGCAAAAATGAAGAAATTACGTTTACGTCCTATCGTTCGATTTGATCGCTAGTAATTTTGTTTCAACATTAAACAAGCAAAAGATTGTTCTAATAACCAAATTAAAGTGTAATTTGAGTTCAATTGACTTTTTGTAAACCAATTACGACGAATCGACTTTTCGGCCGAAATTTTAGCTTCACAAAAAACTGTTTCCGATCAGATTTTTTTCGATATCATAATAATCGTCTCCAAATTCTGGTTCGTTTCATATAATTTTTTTTAGATATCTTGATGTCAGAGCACTCCCTGCAATCGATTCGATTACTCAAAATTGTACCGAAAATCAAGTTAAACCCCTAATCTTGTTAATATTTCAATTACACTTCCAAATAAAACTACACTTAAAACCATATGAAATTATCTTCATTCCACCATTGAAAATTGAGAAAAAAAAAAAAAAAATCGACCAAAGGCCGGAAAAATGAAGAAATTACGCTTACGTCCTATTGTTCGATTTGATTGCTAGTACTTTTGTTTCAACATTAAACAAGCAAAAGGTTGTTGTAATAAGAAAATTAAAGTGTATTTTGAGTTCAATTGACCTTTTGTAAAGGAATTACGACGATTCGACTTTTCGGCTGGAATTTTAGCTGCACAAAAAACTGTTTCCGATCAGATTTTTTTCGAAGTCATAATAATCGTATCCAAATTCTGGTTCGTTTCATATAATTTTTTTTAGATATCTTGATTTTGGAGCACTCCCTGCAATCGATTCGGTTACTCATAATTATACCGAAAATCAAGTTAAACCCCTAATGTTGTGAATATTTCAATTACACTTCCAAATAAAACTACACTTAAAACCATATGAAATTATCTTCATTCCACCATTTAAAATTGAGAAAAAAAAAAAAGAAATTTTTTTTTCTACCAAAGACGGGAAAAATGAAGAAATTACGCTTACGTCCTATTGTTCGATTTGATGGTTAGTACTTTTGTTTCAACATTAAACAAGCAAAAGGTTGTTCTAATAACAAAATTAAAGTGTATTTTGAGTTCAATTGACCTTTTGTAAACGAATTACGATGATTCGAATTTTCGGCCGGAATTTTTACTACACAAAAAACTGTTTCCGATCAAATTTTTTTCGATGTCATAATAATCGTCTCGAAATTCTGGTTCGTTTCATATAATTTTTTTTAAATATCTTGATTTCGGAGCACTCCCTGCAATCCATTCGGTTACTCATAATTGTGCCGAAAATCAAGTTAAACCCCTAATCTTGTGAATATTTCAAATACACTTCAAAATAAAACTACACTTAAAACCATATGAAATTATCTTCATTCCACCATTTCAAATTGAGAAAAAAAAAAGAAATTTTTTTTTCGACCAAAGACGGGAAAAATGAAGAAATTACGCTTACGTCCTATTGTTCGATTTGATCGCTAGTAATTTTGTTTCAACATTAAACAAGCAAAAGGTTGTTCTAATAACCAAATTAAAGTTTATTTTGAGTTCAATTGAGTTTTTGTAAACGAATTACTACGATTCGACTTTTCGTCCGGAATTTTAGCTGCACAAAAAACTATTTCCGATTAGATTTTTTTCGATGTCATAATAATCGTCTCGAAATCCTGCAATCGATTCGGTTACTCATAATTGTATCGAAAATCAAGTTAAACCCCTAATCTTGTGAATATTTCAATTACACTTCCAAATAAAATTACATTTAAAACCATAAGAAACTATCTTCATTCCACCATTGAAAATTTAGAAAAAAATAAAAAAAAATTTTTCAACCAAAGACGGGAAAAATGAAGAAATTACGCTTACGTCCTATTGTTTGATTTAATCAAAGTACTTTTGTTTCAACATTAAACAAGCAAAAGGTTGTTCTAATAACAAAATTAAAGGGCATTTTGAGTTCAATTGACTTCTTGTAAACGAATTACGACGATTCATCTTTTAGGCCGGAATTTTAACTGCACAAAAAACTGTTTCCGATCAGATTTTTGTCGATGTCATAATAATCGTCTCGAAATTCTGGTTCGTTTCATATAATTTTTTTCTAGATATCTTGATTTCGGAGCACTCCCTGCAATCGATTCGGTTACTCATAACTGTACCGAAAATCAAGTTAAACCCCTAATTTTGTGAATATTTCAATTACACTTCCAAATAAAACTACACATAAAACCATATGAAATTATCTTCATTCGACCAATGACGGTAAGAATGAAGAAATTACGTTTACGTCCTATTGTTCGATTTGATCGCTAGTAATTTTGTTTCAACATTAAACAAGCAAAAGGTTGTTCTAATAACCAAATTAAAGTGTAATTTGTGTTCAATTGACTTTTTGTAAACCAATTAGGACGATTCGACTTTTTGGCCGGAATTTTAGCTTCACAAAAAACTGTTTCCGATCAGATTTTTTTCGATGTCATAATAATCGTCTCCAAATTCTGGTTCGTTTTCATATAATTTTTTTTAGATATGTTGATTTCGGAGCACTCCCTGCAATCGATTCGATTACTCATAATTGTACAGAAAATCAAGTTAAACCCCTAATCTTGTGAATATTTCAATTCCACTTCCAAATAAAACTACACATAAATCATATGAAATTATCCTCATTCCACCATTTAAAATTGAGAAAAAAAAAAAAAATTTGGACCAATGACGGCAAAAATGAAGAAATTACCCTTACGTCCTATTGTTCGATTTGATTGCTAGTACTTTTGTTTCAACATTAAAAAAGCAAAAGGTTGTTCTAATAACAAAATTAAAGTGTATTTTGAGTTCAATTGACTATTTGTAAACGAATTACGACGATTCGACTTTTCGGCCGAAATTTTTGCTGCACAAAAAAGTGTTTCTGATCAGATTTTTTTCGATGGCATAATAATCGTCTCGAAATTCTGGTTCGTTTCATATAATTTTTTTTTAGATATCTTGATTTCGGAGCACTCCCTGCAATCGATTCGGTTACTCATAATTGTACCGAAAATCAAGTTAAATCCCCTAATTTTGTGAATATTTCAATTACACTTCCAAATTAAACTACACCTAAAACCATATGAAATTATCTTCATTCCACCATCAAAAATTGAGAAAAAAAAAAAGAAAATTTTTTTTCGACCAAAGACGGGAATAATGTAGAAATTACGCTTACGTCCTATTGGTCGATTTGATCGCTAGTAATTTTGTTTCAACATTAAACAAGCAAAAGGTTATTCTAATAACAAAATTAAAGTGTATTTTTAGTTTAATTGACTTTTTGTAAACGAATTACTACGATTCGACTTGTCGGCCAGAATTTTAGATGCACAAAAAACTGTTTCCGATCAGATTTTTTTCGATGTCATAATAATAGTCTCCAAATTCTGGTTTGTTTCATATAATTTTTTTTAGATATCTTGATTTCGAAACACACCCTGCAATCGATTCGGTTACTCATAATTGTACCGAAAAGCAAGTTAAACCCCTAATCCTGTGAATATTTCAATTACACTTCCAAATAAAACTACACTTAAAACCATATGAGATTATCTCCATTCCACCATTGAAAATTGAGAAAAAAAAAAAAAAAAAATTTCGACCAAAGACGGGAAAAACAAAAAAATTCGGTTACGTCCTATTGTTCGATTTGATTGCTAGTACTTTTGTTTCAACATTAAACAAGCAAAAGGTTGTTATAATAACAAAATTAAAGTGAATTTTGAGTTCAATTGACTTTTTGTAAAGGAATTATGACGATTCGACTTTTCGGCTGGAATTTTAGCTGCACAAAAAACTGTTTCCGATCAGATTTTTTTTGAAGCCATAATAATCGTATGAAAATTCTGGTTCGTTTCATATAATTTTTTTTAGATATCTTGATTTTGGAGCACTCCCTGCAATCGATTCGGTTACTCATAATTGTACCGAAAATCAAGTTAAACCCCTAATGTTGTGAATATTTCAATTACATTTCCAAATAAAACTACACTTAAAACCATATGAAATTATCTTCATTCCACCATTGAAAATTGAGAAAAAAAAAAGATTTTTTTTTTGACCAAAGACGAAAAAAATGAAGAAATTACGCTTACGTCCTATTGTTAGATTTGATCGCTAGTACTTTTGTTTCAACATTAAACAAGCAAAACGTTATTCTAATAACAAAATTAAACTGTATTTTGAGTTCAATTGACTTTTTGTAAACGAATTACTACGATTCGACTTTTCGGCCGGAATTTTTGCTGCACAAAAAACTGTTTCTGATCAGATTTTTTTCGATGTCATTATAATCGTCTCGAAATTCTGGTTCGTTTCATATAATTTTTTTTAGATATCTTGATTTCGGAGCACTCCCTGCAATCGATTCGGTTATTCTTAATTGTACCGAAAAGAAAGTTAAACCCCTAATCTTGTGAATATTTCAATTACACTTCCAAATAAACTACACTTAAAACGATATGAAATTATCTTCATTCCACCATTTAAAATTGAAAAGAAAAAAAAAAAAAATTTCTTTTTGACTAAAGACGGGAAAAATGAAGAAATTACGCTTACGTCCTATTGTTCGATTTGATCGCTAATAATTTTGTTTTAACATTAAACAAACAAAAGGTTGTTCTAATAACAAAATTTCAGTTTATTTTGAGTTCAATTCAGTTGTTTTAAACAAATTACTACGATTTGACTTTTCGCCCAGAATTTTAGCTGCACAAAAAACTGTTTGCAATCAGGTTTATTTCGATGTCATAATAATCGTCTCGAAATTCTGGTTCGTTTCATATAATTTTTTTTAGATATCTTGATTTCGGAGCACTCTCTACAATCGATTCGGTCACTCATAATTATACAAAAAATCAAGTTAAACCCCTACTCATGTGTATATTTCAATTACACTTCGAAATAAAACTACACTTAAAACCATATGAAATTATCTTCATTCCACCATTGAAAATTGAGAAAAAAAAAAAAAATCGACAAAAGATGGGAAAAATGAAGAAATTACGCTTACGTCTTATTGTTCGATTTGATTGCTAGTACTTTTGTTTCAACATTAAACAAGCAAAAGGTTGTTCTAATAACAAAATTAAAGTGCATTTTGAGTTCAATTGACTATTTGTAAACGAATTACGACGATTCGACTTTTAGGCCGAAATTTTTGTTGCACAAAAAACTGTTTCTGATCAGATTTTTTTCGATGGCATAATAATCGTCTCGAAATTCTGGTTCGTTTCATATAATTTCTTTTTAGATATCTTGATTTTGGTGCAATCCCTACAATCGATTCGGTTACTCATAATTGTACCGAAAATCAAGTTAAATCCCCTAATTTTGTGAATATTTCAATTACACTTCCAAATAAAACAACACTTAAAACCATATGAAATTATCTTCATTCCACCATCTAAAATTGTGAAAAAAAAAAAAAGAAATTTTTTTTTCGACCAAAGACGGGAAAAATGTAGAAATTACGCTTACGTCCTATTGGTCGATTGGATCGCTAGTAATTTTGTTTCAACATTAAACAAGCAAAAGGTTGTTCTAATAACAAAATTAAAGTGTATTTTTAGTTTAATTGACTTTTTGTAAACGAATTACTACGATTCGACTTTTAGGCCAGAATTTTAGATGCACAAAAAACTGTTTCCGATCAGATTTTTTTCGATGTCATAATAATAGTCTCCAAATTCTGGTTTGTTTCATATAATTTTTTTTAGATATCTTGATTTCGAAACACTCCCTGCAATCGATTCGGTTACTCATAATTGTACTGAAAAGCAAGTTAAACCCCTAATCCTGTGAATATTTCAATTACACTTCCAAATAAAACTACACTTAAAACCATATAAGATTATCTTCATTCCACCATTGAAAATTGAGAAAAAAAAAAAAAAAATTTCGACCAAAGACGGGAAAAACAAAAAAATTACGCTTACGTCCTATTGTTCGATTTGATTGCTAGTACTTTTGTTTCAACATTAAAGAAGCAAAAGGTTGTTATAATAACAAAATTAAAGTGTATTTTGAGTTCAATTGACTTTTCGTAAACGAATCACGACGATTCTACTTTTCGGCCAGAATTTTTGCTACACAAAAAACTGTTTACGATCAGATTTTTTTCAATGTCATAATAATCGTCTCCAAATTCTGGTTCGTTTCATATAATTTTTTTTCTAGATATCTTGATTTCGGAGCACTCCCTGCAATCGATTCGGTTACTCATAATTGTACCGAAAATCAAGTTAAACCCCTAATTTTGTGAATATTTCAATTACACTTCCAAATAAAACTACACTTAAAACCATATGAAATTATCTTCATTCCACCATTCAAAATTGAGAAAAAAAAAAAAAAAATTTTCGACCAAAGTCGGGAAAAATGATGAAATTACTCTTACATCCTATTGTTCGATTTTGTTGGTAGTACTTTTGTTTCAACATTAAACAAGCACAAGGGTGTTATAATAACAAAATTAAATTGTATTTTGATTTCAATTGACTATTTGTAAACGAATTACTACGATTCGACTTTTCGGCCGGAATTTTAGATGCACAAAAAACTGTTTCCGTTCAGATTTTTTTCGATGTCATAATAATCGTCTCGAAATTCTGGTTCGTTTCATATAATTTTTTTTAGATATCTTGATTTCGGAGCACTCCCTACAATCGATTCGATTACTCATAATTGTACAGAAAATCAAGTAAAAACCCCTAATCTTGTGAATATTTCAATTACACTTCCAAATAAAACAACACTTAAATCATATGAAATTATCCTCATTCCACCATTGAAAATTGAGAGAAAAAAAAAAAATTTTTGGACCAGTGACGGCAAAAATGAAGAAATTACGTTTACGTCCTATCGTTCGATTTGATCGCTAGTAATTTTGTTTCAACATTAAACAAGCAAAAGATTGTTCTAATAACCAAATTAAAGTGTAATTTGAGTTCAATTGACTTTTTGTAAACCAATTACGACGAATCGACTTTTCGGCCGAAATTTTAGCTTCACAAAAAACTGTTTCCGATCAGATTTTTTTCGATATCATAATAATCGTCTCCAAATTCTGGTTCGTTTCATATAATTTTTTTTAGATATCTTGATTTCAGAGCACTCCCTGCAATCGATTCGATTACTCAAAATTGTACCGAAAATCAAGTTAAACCCCTAATCTTGTTAATATTTCAATTACACTTCCAAATAAAACTACACTTAAAACCATATGAAATTATCTTCATTCCACCATTGAAAATTGAGAAAAAAAAAAAAAAAAATCGACCAAAGGCCGGAAAAATGAAGAAATTACGCTTACGTCCTATTGTTCGATTTGATTGCTAGTACTTTTGTTTCAACATTAAACAAGCAAAAGGTTGTTGTAATAACAAAATTAAAGTGTATTTTGAGTTCAATTGACCTTTTGTAAAGGAATTACGACGATTCGACTTTTCGGCTGGAATTTTAGCTGCACAAAAAACTGTTTCCGATCAGATTTTTTTCGAAGTCATAATAATCGTATCCAAATTCTGGTTCGTTTCATATAATTTTTTTTAGATATCTTGATTTTGGAGCACTCCCTGCAATCGATTCGGTTACTCATAATTATACCGAAAATCAAGTTAAACCCCTAATGTTGTGAATATTTCAATTACACTTCCAAATAAAACTACACTTAAAACCATATGAAATTATCTTCATTCCACCATTTAAAATTGAGAAAAAAAAAAAAGAAATTTTTTTTTCTACCAAAGACGGGAAAAATGAAGAAATTACGCTTACGTCCTATTGTTCGATTTGATGGTTAGTACTTTTGTTTCAACATAAAATAAGCAAAAGGTTGTTCTAATAACAAAATTAAAGTGTATTTTGAGTTCAATTGACCTTTTGTAAACGAATTACGACGATTCGAATTTTCGGCCGGAATTTTTACTGCACAAAAAACTGTTTCCGATCAAATTTTTTTCGATGTCATAATAATCGTCTCGAAATTCTGGTTCGTTTCATATAATTTTTTTTAAATATCTTGATTTCGGAGCACTCCCTGCAATCCATTCGGTTACTCATAATTGTGCCGAAAATCAAGTTAAACCCCTAATCTTGTGAATATTTCAAATACACTTCAAAATAAAACTACACTTAAAACCATATGAAATTATCTTCATTCCACCATTTCAAATTGAGAAAAAAAAAAGAAATTTTTTTTTTGACCAAAGACGGGAAAAATGAAGAAATTACGCTTACGTCCTATTGTTCGATTTGATCGCTAGTAATTTTGTTTCAACATTAAACAAGCAAAAGGTTGTTCTAATAACCAAATTAAAGTTTATTTTGAGTTCAATTGAGTTTTTGTAAATGAATTACTACGATTCGACTTTTCGTCTGGAATTTTAGCTGCACAAAAAACTATTTCCGATTAGATTTTTTTCGATGTCATAATAATCGTCTCGAAATTCTGGTTCGTTTCATATAAGTTTTTTTAGATAACTCGATTTCGGAGCACTTCCTGCAATCGATTCGGTTACTCATAATTGTACCGAAAATCAAGTTAAACCCCTAATCTTGTGAATATTTCAATTACACTTCCAAATAAAATTACATTTAAAACCATAAGAAACTATCTTCGTTCCACCATTGAAAATTTAGAAAAAAATAAAAAAAAAAATTTCAACCAAAGACGGGAAAAATGAAGAAATTACGCTTACGTCCTATTGTTTGATTTAATCAAAGTACTTTTGTTTCAACATTAAACAAGCAAAAGGTTGTTCTAATAACAAAATTAAAGGGCATTTTGAGTTCAATTGACTTCTTGTAAACGAATTAGGACGATTCGTCTTTTAGGCCGGAATTTTAACTGCACAAAAAACTGTTTCCGATCAGATTTTTGTCGATGTCATAATAATCGTCTCGAAATTCTGGTTCGTTTCATATAATTTTTTTCTAGATATCTTGATTTCGGAGCACTCCCTGCAATCGATTCGGTTACTCATAACTGTACCGAAAATCAAGTTAAACCCCTAATTTTGTGAATATTTCAATTACACTTCCAAATAAAACTACACATAAAACCATATGAAATTATCTTCATTCGACCAATGACGGTAAGAATGAAGAAATTACGTTTACGTCCTATTGTTCGATTTGATCGCTAGTAATTTTGTTTCAACATTAAACAAGCAAAAGGTTGTTCTAATAACCAAATTAAAGTGTAATTTGTGTTCAATTGACTTTTTGTAAACCAATTAGGACGATTCGAATTTTGGCCGGAATTTTAGCTTCACAAAAAACTGTTTCCGATCAGATTTTTTTCGATGTCATAATAATCGTCTCCAAATTCTTGTTCGTTTTCATATAATTTTTTTTAGATATGTTGATTTCGGAGCACTCCCTGCAATCGATTCGATTACTCATAATTGTACAGAAAATCAAGTTAAACCCCTAATCTTGTGAATATTTCAATTACTCTTCCGAATAAAACTACACTTAAAACCATATGAAATTATCTTCATTCCACCATTTCAAATAGAAAAAAAATAAAAAAGAATTTTTTTTTTCAACCAAAGACGGGAAAAATGAAGAAATTACGCTTACGTCCTATTGTTTGATTTAATCAAAGTACTTTTGTTTCAACATTAAACAAGCAAAAGGTTGTTCTAATAAAAAAATTAAAGGGCATTTTGAGCTCAATGGACTTTTTGTAAACGAATTACGACGATTCGACTTTTATGCCGGAATTTTAACTGCACAAAAAACTATTTCCGATCAGATTTTTTTCGAAGTCATAATAATCGACTCAAAATTCTGGTTCGTTTCATATAATTTTTTTCTAGATATCTTGATTTCGGAGCACTCCCTGCAATCGATTCGGTTACTCATAATTGTTCCGAAAATCAAGTTAAACCCCTAATTTTGTGAATATTTCAATTACCCTTCCAAATAAAACTACACTTAAAACCATATGAAATTATCTTCATTCCACCATTCAAAATTGAGAAAAAAAAAAGAAAAATTTCGACCAAAGACGGGAAAAATGATGAAATTACTCTTACATCCTATCGTTCGATTTTGTTGGTAATCCTTTTGTTTCAACATTAAACAAGCACAAGGGTGTTATAATAACAAAATTAAATTGTATTTTGATTTCAATTGACTATTTGTAAACGAATTACTACGATTCGACTTTTCGGCCGAAATTTTTGTTGCACAAAAAACTGTTTCTGATCAGATTTTTTTCGATGGCATAATAATCGTCTCGAAATTCTGGTTCGTTTCATATAATTTTTTTTTAGATATCTTGATTTCGGTGCAATCCCTACAAACGATTTGGTTACTCATAATTGCACCGAAAATCAAGTTAAATCCCCTAATTTTGTGAATATTTCAATTACACTTCCAAATAAAACTACACTTAAAACCATATGAAATTATCTTCATTCCACCATCTAAAATTGAGAAAAAAAAAAAGAAATTTTTTTTTCGACCAAAGATGGGAAAAATGTAGAAATTACGCTTACGTCCTATTGGTCGATTTGATTGCTAGTACTTTTGTTTCAACATTAAAGAAGCGAAAGGTTGTTATAATAACAAAATTAAAGTGTATTTTGAGTTCAATTGACTTTTTGTAAACGAATTACGACGATTCTACTTTTCGGCCAGAATTTTTGCTACACAAAAAACTGTTTACGATCAGATTTTTTTCAATGTCATAATAATCGTCTCCAAATTCTGGTTCGTTTCATATAATTTTTTTTAGATATCTTGATTTCAGAGCACTCCCTGCAATCGATTCGGTTACTCATAATTGTACCAAAAATCAAGTTAAACTCCTAATGTTGTGAATATTTTAAATACACTTCCAAATAAAACTACACTTAAAACCATATGAAATTATCTTCATTCCACCATTGAAAATTGAGAAAAAAAAAAAAAAAAAATCGACCAAAGACAGGAAAAATGAAGAAATTACGCTTACGTCCTATTGTTCGATTGATTGCTAGTACTTTTGTTTCAACATTAAACAAGCAAAAGGTTGTTATAATAACAAAATTAAAGTGTATTTTGAGTTCAATTGACTTTTTGTAAAGGAATTACGACGATTCGACTTTTCGGCTGGAATTTTAGCTGCACAAAAAATTGTTTCCGATCAGATTTTTTTTTGAAGCCATAATAATTGTATCCAAATTCTGGTTCGTTTCATATAATTTTTTTTAGATTTCTTGATTTTGGACCACTCCTTGCAATCGATTCGGTTACTCATAATTGTACCGAAAATCAAGTTAAACCCCTAATGTTGTGAATATTTCAATTACACTTCCAAATAAAACTACACTTAAAACCAAATGAAATTATCTTCATTCCACCATTCAAAATTGAGAAAAAAAAAATGAAATTTTTTTTTCTACCAAAGACGGGAAAAATGAAGAAATTACGCTTACGTCCTATTGTTCGATATGATGGCTAGTACTTTTGTTTCAACATTAAACAAGCAAAAGGTTGTTCTAATAACAAAATTAAAGTGTATTTTGAGTTCAATTGACTTTTTGTAAACGAATTACGACGATTCGACTTTTCGGCCGGAATTTTTGCTGCACAAAAAACTGTTTCCGATCAGATTTTTTTCGATGTCATAATAATCGTCTCAAAATTCTGGTTCGTTTTATATAATTTTTTTTAGATATCTTGATTTCGGAGCACTCCCTGCAATCGATTCGGTTACTCATAATTGTACGAAAATCAAGTTAAACCCTAATTTTGTGAATATTTCAATTACACTTCCAAATAAAACTACACTTTAAAACCATATGAAATTATTTCATTCCACCATTTAAAATTGAGAAAAAAAAAAAGAAATTTTTTTTTGACCAAAGACGGGAAAAAATGAAGAAATTACGCTTACGTCCTATTGTTCGATTTGATCGCTAGTATTTTGTTTCAACATTAAACAAGCAAAAGGTTGTTCTAATAACAAAATTAAAGTGTATTTTGAGTTCAATTGACTTTTTGTAAACGAATTACGACGATTCGACTTTTCGGCCGGAATTTTTGCTGCACAAAAAACTGTTTCGATCAGATTTTTTTGTCATAATTAAAAATCGTCTCAAAATTCTGGTTCGTTTCATATAATTTTTTTAGATATCTTGATTTCGGAACACTTCCTGCAATCGATTCGGTTACTCATAATTGTACCGAAAATCAAGTTAAACCTAATCTTGTGAATATTTCAATTACACTTCCAAATAAAACTACACTTAAAACCATATGAAATTATCTTCATTCCACCATTGAAAATTGAGAAAAAAAAAAAAAAAATTTCGACCAAAGACGGGAAAAATGAAGAAATTACGCTTACGTCCTATTGTTCGATTTGATCGCTAGTAATTTTGTTTCAACATTAAACAAGCAAAAGGTTGTTCTAATAACAAAATTAAAGTGTATTTTGAGTTCAATTGACTTTTTGTAAACGAATTACGACGATTCGACTTTTCGGCCGAATTTTTAGCTGCACAAAAAACTGTTTTGATCAGATTTTTTTCGATGTCATAATAATCGTCTCGAAATTCTGGTTCGTTTCATATAATTTTTTTTAGATATCTTGATTTCGGAGCACTCCCTGCAATCGATTTGTTACTCATAATTGTACGAAAATCAAGTTAAACCCCTAATCTTGTGAATATTTCAATTACACTTCCAAATAAAACTACACT